>NW_015150800.1:649680-731192 GCF_000732505.1 Cyprinodon variegatus
GGATGGATGGATGGATGGATGGATGGATGGATGGATGGATGGTTTAATTCTATTTACATATCACTTTTCAGTCAGTTTCTTTACAGAGGTTAAAATAAGTCATGTTGCAGCCCCTTCTGACATGGTTTTGCAGCATCACTTTCTAAGATTGCTTTTGTTCAGAAGGACCAGGGAAAGTGGTAAAAGTCAATGGGATCATGAGTGGAACTAAGTACAGGTTAACCCTCGTAGAAAAGCTGTTAAAGGCTACAACAGTCTTGAGATGCAAGTTAACCTTCTATCCTGACATAAAGCCAAAAAAAAAAATCATATTTACATATATATAGATACGTATATTCTTTAGATCTACTATCAATTTAACCAAAGTCAGAAAGCATTCAAATATTTTTTTATCCATTTTACTTTACATTTCTGTTAATATTATTTATTTATTATTTTATTAGTTCCAAAGACCACTGAAAGTGACAAATATTGCCACTACAGAAAAGATTCTTCTCTCACTGTTGACACATCATACAGTATTTTCTGCATTTCCGTTTTCGTTCACATCAAAAATAATCACAGTGCATACAAATAAAAGTCACCTGTCAGTTGAAAAGAGGCCTTTTAACCCAACCTCTGCCATCAGTTTTTATGGACTTTGGTTTTTAGACATGTGACAAAAGGTTAGAAGGAAGTTGTTATTGACTTGAACAGAAAGAAAAGTGTTACATGTCCAAACAGCTGGGATAAAACCTAAACGTTACTGCCAAAATCAGTTCATATAAAGGTGGGGATATTGTGTGTGTTGCATTATGATTTATTTGGTATAATGGTAATTAAAAAACAACATTTATTAGGAGTTATATGGATTCATATTTAAACAGTGCAAGTCTAGTTTTATAGTTTCAGCTTCTGTACATAATATTATTAAAACTCAGTGCAAACATGTACAGCTTCACCTTCCTAAAGAGCTGAAATTACTGTTATTTTTTTTATGGAGAGCAGCCAGTCTGCTCTACATTTTCTTTGTCTAGACAGAAAGGAGCAGGGAGGTTTGGCCTTAGCACACACACACACACACACACACACACACACACACACACACACACACACACACACCCCTATAGACACCATTTTTATTTTATTTTTACAGGGATAAAACAACCAAATGTTACCATTATGAAACTGATGTAGCGTACAAAGGTCTACTAGCCACAGGGCTACTAGGTTCCTCCCAATAAAAAAGCTGAAACAAAATTGAGTGCATATGACAAGGATAAAATAACTACATTCTGAAATAAAAAAAATATTATGATATCACAAAGTACATAATACAGATGAAATACTTGAAACCAAAAGTTCAGATTTTCACTGTTTACAGCATAGTTGCCTTTTAGTCAGTGTTTCAGTGTTGTTGAGAAAAGCCTAATTCCTGACAGCAGCTTCAGATCCAGTGGTGAAGCATTCATCCTTGGACTGAGAACTTATCTACTTTTTTAAATTCTCTTGTTATCTTTCACTTATGATTTGAAATTATTTAAATTTTTAACCTTTTTTTTAATTATTATTTTCAATTTTGATAGCAAGAAAATTTTTCCAAAAAAGCATTTAAAGGTATAGTGGAGGATTGTCGCAACATTTTGAAAAGAACTGCCCTCTCCACTTAAAAAAAATGCACATACAGAACCCTGTGCCCGCTCTGAGATGGAACACCTATTAAACGCGTGTGAGAGCGTGCATGAGGCCATTTCTCCTCATGCACGCTCTGTTTAAAAGATGCTGTTTGCGTCGCTCATATACGCTTACTTTCAAAAAGAAGATTTGCAATTGTTCCACTATTTCAGACTCACCTCCAGTAATTGAAAATGGGGACAAGCACGTAGGATTGCCTTTCATCACGAGAATCATTGACAATTATGAGGACCACTTATTTTGAGGATCCACCAGGAAAAGCAAATCCAGGACTCCACGACTCCACTATACCTTCAAAATGACTCCAACATTTTAGGTTTTAATAAAGTGGTCTTTCTTTCTCTTTGTCTTGTCTGCAGATCCGTCGGCAGGGTGGAATCCAGCTGTTGGTGGACCTGTTGGACCACCGAATGACAGATGTTCACCGCAGCGCCTGCGGAGCACTGAGGAACCTGGTGTATGGCAAGGCTAATGACGACAACAAGATCGCCCTGAAGAACTGCGGAGGCATACCCGCTCTGGTCCGACTACTCAGGAAGACCACAGACCTGGAAATCCGAGAGCTGCTCACAGGTACAGCTCATTAGTTACCTCAATTTTAAGGGTACAAAGACGCAAAAATCTGCTGCTTTATTACCTACACTTTGGAATCTGTAGCATAAATCTGCACTTGACTTTTTTGTTTGTGCTTGTACTTAGAACAATCTTTCATTTCACTTGCAAGCATGTCATTTACAGTGAAGTACACCTTGCTGTACTCTGAAGAGAGATGCAAACGCACTCCCATTTACACATGTATTTACATGAAAAGAGTGTAAGGAAGTGTCATGGTACAGTCACTGCAGTAGTTCCCAGAACTGTCAGTACACGCAAACATGTTTTAAATGATGGGTTTTTGGTTCATTAAATTTAACTTCTAGAAAGTGCTGAGTACGGGATGTAAACGAAGACCGATGGAATCATCAGTCAATGCTTTGCTACGGCCACTATATTTATCTTTACATTTATTGTATCCTTACAATCAACAACAGCACCGTAGATCCCTCTAGAGAGAGCTAGAGACATGACAGCTGTAAATGAATGACTCAGTTTTCAAAACTTAATGCACAGAAATCCCGGGGTATAATGTGGGTGGTTTAGGACTGTGGGTGATTCCAATCCAGTTGCTAAATTAGGAAAGTACAGATGTATGTTTGTAGTATATACATTTTATAAAAAACATATGAATGTTTTGAATATGAATTCTATCACATTAGTTGTGCTTCCCAGTTTAGCTGTCTGTAAAAACAGATACCTTTTACCACCTACACCTAACTAACAAATGCTATACTTAGATGTGTCAGAATGTTGACAGCTTTACAACCACAGTGCTTTGCAACTGTATTCGCACAGCTTTGATGATAATAATATTTGCTTGTTTTCTGCTGCAAAATAACCTGAGCTTAGTCGGATTGAATGGAGAGTGTCTGTAATAGCACATCCTGAAACGTTCTCAACTTGGTTCAGGTCTGGACTTTGGCTTTGCCGTTTTATGTTATAGGGATATGCTTTGATCTTAACCATCACACTGGAGCTCTGGCTTTATAGTTCGGATTGTAGAGCTTAAACATTAACCTCTTAAGCGCTTTGTGTCCACTAACAGGTTTTCTTTTAGGAAATTGTGTATTAAGGTCTCATCAACTCTAAACAGCTATGCTGTCCATGCTGAAAAGAGGTACCCTCAACGCATGATGCCATCACTACAATGTGTCCCCCATTAGGAGCTTAACGGGTGGGAATATTCTGTGGGGTTTGTAAAATTAATGGGAGATGCCACAACTAATAAGTCAAAACAGTGGATTATTTCCTTTGACTTAATAATGGTCCAATTAACCTACATTTGACTTTCACATAGTATCCTTATGAAACATATTCAACATCGTGGTTGTACTGTGGCAAAATATTGGAATCTTCTAGGTTAAGAGTACTGTTTTTTTATTCAACTTGGTTATTTTCATATGAATAAAAACAAAACTACACAAAAATTGCAGAGATTGTTTCCATCTTAGACTTTGTTATCTTTGATGTCCATTCCCTGCATCATCTACAGCTGTAGTTCATGCCGCAAGCTGATGTGGGACTCTGGCCAGGGACGAACATGTAAACCAACGATTGCCCTAACAGCACAATGTGAAGTAATACTAACAGGAAAGTGACAAGTGTTGTCTCCTCTCCCACATTCTGGCTCACTTGCTGCAGGGCATGTTGTACATTATCAGGTGTGTTTGTCAGTCTGGAAAAGGTTTTTGGTCTTTTCAAAGATCGAACTAGAAGGAGTTTGTATGCAGCTAGAGTCTTAAAGAAGATTACCATATAAATTAGAGCAGCAATTCAATGGTGTGGAGCACAGAAATCCCCTCTGTCACAAATTAATCAGCTGAATGACCGACCGGACGGACGCATACAGACCACTCTGTCCTCTCTCTTCCAACGACTCACTGGGAATCTTTCCTTTTTTTCTCTCTTCTCTCTCTCTTCTTCTTTTCCGTCTCTCTCTTTTTCTCACTAGTTGAATTTTCATAACTGGTGTGTCGTTTTCCTCGTGCCTTTGTGCTTCCCTTTTTGTCTTTCACCACTTCTCTGATTTCACTCATACACTCTGCATTGCCAGCCTTGTCTTCCAGCATTTCTTTGTCTGGTGAGCATTTTAAATCAGAATCACAGCAGGAAGTCCAAATACCTGCCTCGCCAGCTACACACACACACACACAAATGCACACACACACCATGACCTACCCGTAATCACACAGTGATGTGTGACAGGCAACCTCTGTTGTTCAGTCCATCTTCGTTTGTACCAGTGTAATTATGGATCTTTTCTCCCATGTTTGCCACTTAAATTGATCATTCTGCTAGAACAAGTGAAATTTCTAATTAAACGGACTAAAACATTACATGTAACCTAAATGGGAATGTTTAGACTTGAAAATAACTGCCTTTCAAAGGTGTTTGCAGCAGACTGTGGTGTTTTTTCTTTGTGTTTTTTTTTAAAGGAGGATATAAAATTCTGTACAGAAAAAAAGATATGTGTGTCCTATTGTTCTGTGTCAAGCTCAGAACAATAGGATCCAGTATTTGAGGCGGACAAACATATTTTTCAAAAAATGTTTTTTGGAAACAGAACCGCAGTGAGCAGCGTCAGCTTCTAAGGCAGGAACCTCTGCAGGGGGAGACAACAGGTTAGTGACCACATATTTCTGTAGGTGGAAGTTAACGAATATGTGAGTCAATAACCTGCTCTTATAGTTCAGTGTCGAGCACAGAGAGTGAGATTAGTTCCAGCCGGTCGGCTGCCAACACAATGAAGGGGGCGCCACCCTGATAGTGCCAGATGCTGATATATAGGTGGACAGGCAGGAGATCAGAACCGAGCAGACGAAGGAAGGCAGAGGGCGAAGCCATACCTGATGTCGGTGACGTGTTCAGTCGTCAGAGCCAGGAGATCCATAATCCAAAGAGATGCCAAAGGGGAATCCAGAACAAAGTCAAGAAACAGTACCAGGTTTGGTGCACAGACAGGCAGAGATCAGGCAGGAGTCCGAAGATAGGTCAGGTAAACAGATCAGAACGGGGACATGCAGGCTAAAAAGTCCAGAGACAAAACAGGTCAAGATCAGGCAATCGGAAACACAGGTACGCTAGAGAACTGTCACCACAGGCTCAAAATATGACACTGATGACTGGTCTGAAGGCTTGTTAAATAGAAACTGAAGCAGGTGGATCAGATGAGCTATAATGAGAACTGGGCACAGATAAGCAGGTGAGTGAAAGGAGTTAACAGACTAGACATCAGCTCCAAGATAATGACAATCTGTGTTCAATATGAGTAAAATACAAAGGCGTGAATGTCTTGTTAAACAAAAATAAGAAATTTTAACTTAACAGAAGGATATCTATAGCTTTTAATCTTTCCAACTGAGGTTGTCAAAGGAAGGGTTGTTTCTTTTTTAGAGGTCTAATGTGTGGACTGTATGATTGCCTCTTGTTGGATTAATTCATCTAAATTAATAAATAATTAATTAATCAAAAAGCGAAAATACATTTTGCAGTAACTCTTAATTTTTTGATTTGTAGTTTGTAGTTTTTTTTTTGTTTTGTTTTTTTTTTTTTTTTTATTAAAACCAAGTTGTTGTAGATGTTAATAGCTGTAGGGAGGAAATATCTAATAATACCCACCTTTCTAGAACTTCCAGCTATTGTTGTGTCCAGTGCTGGAACTGAATACAAAGGAAAACCATTTGTTACCTTGTTAGTGCTTTGTGGGAATCTTCTACATGCACAGCTGCTGATATTGACATAAGGCTCTGATGTTTGACAGCACATCATCTAATATGAAGTACACACCACTTAACTACATACTTGGCCTCCAGCTGAGTGGCCTGTTTTTCCTTAACTCTAATTCCTTTGAAACACTGTGGTTCTGCTTGTTATTACAGTTCAGTGTTTTTATTTGTTCACAGCAGCAGGCATCACTGTTGGCAACATGCCTTAACGTCCTCCGCTGTTTTAACCAGACCCCTGGATATCCTATTAAACCAAAAATGTCAGAATACATGATAGCAAATCAAGTATTGCTTAATCGAGCCTGGGCTGTCCAGCACAAGGGACCAGATAACTGTCAAGAGGCTGTGGTCATTCAGAAGACTGAATCTGTCAGTTGTTAAGTACGTACTCTGATTCATCATTTTGCCATTTTCTTTAATAAATGTTGTGGTTATGCTCAAAATTTTGCACTGATATCAAGGCAAAATAGCTTCTCACACCATTTTTGGCATACTGCCACTGGAGTCAATTCAGCTGTGAGAGTGCATCTCATGCCTGAGCAATCTTCTGATTGGCTGACCCATGGTTGAAAGAGCAAAGTGGCCTGGACCCGATATTGTGGAGATTGTCCAAGTGGAAAAACCTTGAATAAACTGAGTAAAATGAGTTGGATAGAATCATATGGTAACAGAGCACAATGGTTTTTTATTAAGAAAAAAATCATGAATTGCAAGAGGAATTTTTGTTGGAATATTTTTCTATATCTCTTTCAATAGCTTTTAAAATCCAGAAATGTTAAGAATGGCTTCATAGTTTAAGAATCTTTGTTTGTTTTTTTTAAATAGCCACATATTTGTAGGATTTAACACTGCATATATGGCCTAAATTCAGTACATTGTATTTTTTTATTTTATTTATAATATTATTTGATAATATGAATCTATTTAAATTGTCAGCATTTGGAATAAAAATGTAAGCTGCTATTTAACGTGCTCTTTGTTGTCAAGTTACATTTAATTTTATTCTGTCCTAAAAGAAAAAATGGTAAGCTTACAGCTTACTTTTACCAAGGAACATCCAACACGTTTAAAAATAAAAAAACAAATGTTCAAAATCGAAGTTAAAATCTTCTAAAATAAAATATTTGTAGCTATTGGGGAAAACACAAGAGTAGCAGCCAGTTTAATGGATATGTATGTGTTAGTACTGCAAGCAGACGGTGACAGTTTACAATAATGTTTACACCTTCCGATCGCATCCAAAGAAAAAAATATTTTCAAGCTGAAAATGGACTAAGTAAACACTACCCTTGGGGTATGTTGCTTTATTTTAACATTAACATATGACATTTTATGTTTTTTGGTATAGGCATAGTACAGGACTGGATCCCTTTAAGGTTACATACATCACCTATCAGTACATATATTCTAAAAAACTGTTAAAAAAATCATGTATTTGATTAATACAATTTGCTAAAGTAACTGAAGAGACAAATAAAGACTGTAAATCAGATACAGTTGAATAAAATGTGGCATTTACTGTTGAAACAACAAAAACACAGGTGACTGACATATTGTTGAATATTAAGCACCTGGAAACGCTTGATGTTTTGAGGAAGAAAACTAGTGATGACATATTGCAGATTTGGAGAACAAAAATACATGCAGCAGTGGCCTCAAAAGAGAAATTTGACAGGGCAATGAATCCAAGCAAAACTACACATCAGATGGGAAATGGCATGAGAGAAAAAGAGAGATAGCCAACGTATTCATTTCCCCTCCCTCTCTTTAACCATGCACTCGCTGCCTCCTGCTGCCACTCATGATGTAAGTCTGTGGCAATTAACCTCCTTCATCTGTCAGACACTCATTCCTGTTTGTGTGAGTGTGTTGTGCCTTTCAAAGTGTGTTTGCAGTGCCATCCGTGCAGACACTTAGTGGGTTTGGGAGTGTGTTTCCGATCAAATCTAAAATCCCATTGCCTTTCACCTCAGGGAGATGATGTCATACTCTGCACAGTAAGGGGTGGTACTGGCAAACAGCTGAATTTTCTCAAGATAGTCAAGGATCTGTTTCTTGCAGCTGCAACATGACATCATGCAATACACATTTAATTACATACAGTAAAATATAGTTATTACCTTCCAAACCAGTGCTCTAATAAATCAAGCTTTCAAGGTGACGTGTTTTGCTAAGAGGGAGACTTTCATATTATCTTCGCTATTTTCTTACTAAACTGATGCATCTGTATCGAAAATAAACATTTAGTTTTTTACCAAATGAGTTTGATATATAAATAAAGGTATTAGTCAAGATTGTCCATGTCATTTTTTTAAATACTGCCGCTCCAGAAATAGATCTACTGTAAAAATAGTTCAAGCAAATGCAGTTCAGGATTACGGCTGCATCCAAACTAGATAAGGGTTAAAGTATGCCATTTTATAGGAGTGTCTGAATGTCTAGTGGGTGAAAACTTTGTGGAGTCAAAATTTCTCGCAATTCACCTTGAAAAGCTGTGTCCATCAATGTTCACCAGATAAGCAGATATATCCCAGAATGCTTTGCATAAGCTCTCCTAGGAAAAACACATTGGGTTTTGTTTTGGGAACGAAGGAACAAAGATGGTGCAGCCATCTTGCCGGAATCCCGTGAGTAATGGTGAGCGAAAAGTAGTGATCATCTGTCCGAACGGTCAGTTGACTGAGTGAACTGAAGTACACTATATAATGCCCACTCTATACTGTATAGTGATTATGGGGTTAGGGCAGACGTTCTGACTCAGCCAAGGAGAGTTATGCCAATATAAATCAATATAGAGGTCATTGAGATTATAATCTTTGTCACAAATAACATAAATGAAAGGTGACATCTATGTGACATCTTCATGTAGTTCCCCAACATACACTCACTGGCCACTTTATTAGGAACATCTTTCAAATTGTTCATTAATGGAAATTTCTAATCAGCCAATCACACAGCATTACTAAATGCCTTTCAATCTGCTGCAGTTCCAACTGAGCATCAGAATGGGGAAGAAAGGTTTAAATTACTTTAAAGGTGGCAGAGTTTGTGCCCACACAAACACAGTTTTGTGGAAGCAAATGCCTTGTTGGTGTAGAGGTCGGCCAGAGAATGGGCAGACTGGTTTGCGCTGGTAGACAGACAAAAGTAACTCATATAACCCCTCGTTACAACCAAAATATGAAGAAGAGCATCTCTGAATGCACAGTGCGTCGAAACTTGAGGCAGATGGGCTACAGCAGCAGCGGACTACGCCAGGTGCCACTCCTGTAAGCAAAGAAAAGGAAAATTAAGGCTACAATTCACACAGGCTCACCAATGTTGGACAATGGAAAAGTGGAAAAATGTTGCCTGGTCTGATGAGTCATGATCTCTGCTGCAACCTTCAGATAGTAAGTTCTTGGCAAACTCTGGGCTCATTAGTACCATCTGAGCATCTTGCCAATGCAACAGCTTACCAGAGTATTGCTGCTGATCATATACATCCATTTTTGATCACAGTATATCTATCCTCTCATGGCTCTCAGACTGGTTTTGTGAACATGACAATGAGTTCGATGTACCCAGTGTTTCCAATATGTTATTGAATCTATGCTACAAAGAATGAAGGCAGTTCTGAAGGCAAAAGGGGATCCAACCCCTATATTCTGGTGAGTTATTTCGTCAAAGATGATCAACTGTCAAACAATAGATACAATCACAAGTTTCCTTTATAAATCCTAAACTGAAACAATCATCTGTTGCAGAGCAATAACACAGTCATAAACCCATTATGATTGCAGTTCTGTCTTCCATCTGAAATTGAAGGTGTCCACTAAGGTTTAAAAATTAAACAGTAAAATATAGTTAAGAATCTGTTTATGTATTCTGTCTTTTTTGCTAGTCCTTTCCAACTGTGCTCTATTTAGAGGCATTTTGACTTTTCTTTTTTGAGGAAAAGCCGAAACTACTTTTTGATAAAAAAAAAAAAGTTTTAGTTTATAATTTAAATCAGCAGATATGATACCAAGATATTTGCCTTAACTTTTATGCAGCCAACAAAAGTGTTCCTTTAAAAAGACAAATGCTGGTTGATGTCTCAGTTCCTCAGGAAAGTGGCTATCAAATATCCTTAAGAAAATTTTCCGAACCTGGGATATAAAGTCCAGCTACAATTCTAACAGAACACAAGCAGCTTCACCCATTTTCTCCCCATTAGCATGAGCAACTGGACCCTGATCAATAAAGAAGCCAAAAGTCATTTGAATTAAGCAAAAAGTCCTTTTACAGATGATTTTGACCCCTAAAACAGAAGCTGTCCGCCCTAAAAAAGAAAAGCCTCTAGTGCTGATGAGGTCAGCTTCAATTTGTCAATAGGTTTAGATGTAAAACACACTTCAAAAACATGTACACACAGGAACCAATTTATACGTACAGATAACAAGAGCTGTAATTACACAGACACTGTTGACCTGAGGATGAACAGCAGAGCCTTGAAGAGTGGATGCCTTACTCCAGACACTAATGCACACAGACAAAGGTCCTCAAAAAGGATGTATGTACCACAGCTATAATTACTGCCATAAAGAAAGAGGGTTGATATGTACGGATATGACTAGGGGCTGACACTCAAAGGAAAAACATATAATTACATCCATACACAGATTAGGGCACACACACTTTGTAAGATAAAGGTCAACAAGAATGATGATGTTCTCCATTGCACATGAGCATTACAACACTGTGTATATGAGTGCATTTATGGCACTCAAGAAAAAAAAGTGTTTTGCGACAAAATATGATGATTTACCTCCTGCTCCCGTTGTACTTTTTTAACATATGTGTTGTTGCCTCTATTGAGCAGAAAGTGAGGCATTCTTCAGAGAAGGAGAGCTTTTGTCTATTTTGTGAAAGTGATTTTTGGTGTGTTGCGGGTGGCAGAAAGGGTGGACAGTAATTGGTAGGCAAGAGGAAAAACTCTACTTTCTTGGTTGGATGCTCACAGCATGCTGAATTCAGGAGAGAATTGAAAAAGGAGATGAGGAGCGGTGTTGAAGTAATTTGTTTATTAGATTAACAGTGGTAAATTATTATATATATATATATATATATATATATATATATATATATATATATATATATATATATATATATAATATACACTGTAATGATGATCTGCTTTAGTCAACCGGACAGCAGTCTCAGCTTGTCTGTTCCGTACAGAACAGGGGACCCTACTTATTTTAGCTCTATCTTTATTATATTTAGAAGATTTTCAGCCTTTTTAAGTCTCAGGAATTGTTTGCCTGAAACTTTTACTTGTGTTTGATGTAGAGGACCCATGGTCTGTTTTAATTACACCATAATTAGGGTTGGAACTAGCAATTATTTCCAAAATTGATTGATTAATCTATTCATAATTTTTTCAATTAATCAATTCATTGGATAGCCAAAGGTTCCCTAAAGGTCATTAAACCAGGCGAAACTGAAACTTTACAATTTGAGGAGTTCTGGATAGACCATATGAAGAGACAAAAATGTTTATTAATCTTAAATGCAAAATGTTTATATATGTTTTTTTTTTTACAATTTTGATGGAATTGCTGCTCTAAGCGGGTTTCTCTGTCAGCTAAAGGCATGTTTTACAGTCTCTATACTCCAATTAACGATTGATCGAGCCTTAGCCCTAATCATAACAATTTGTATATCATCGAACCTCAAGTATTTTAATTAAACATCGCTGAACTGCTGTGTTATATTGAGATCATCAGCTTATTTGGTGTTGAAAATTCTCAGTCATCCAGGTAATAGTCATTCCAAAAAAACAAACAAACAGGTAATAGTCATTCCAAAAAAACAAACATGAAACCACATTTTCCAACAGGAAATCATACAAATTCATCTGGTTTAATCTGCATGTTTTCTAAGCCAAAGTAAGCTTTGTTGCGCTACTGTTTAAAGCTTGCAACTCAATGCTAATTCATACATTTTGAATTGAAAAAGCTTCCTGGATGGGAGGCGAAACGTCTTCAAACATGGAAAATAAAGTCCAGTGGATTATTTTTAAGTTTTTGGGAACATCTGCTTTTTCTTTTTATGATTTAACTTCAACAGCAAAAAAAATGTCTTGTCCTATATGATTCATTATTGGTGACTATTAACGTGTAAATGTTGTATCAATACATGTATTGTTTCTTATATGACTATTATGCCGATCTAAATATCTTCTTTTGCTACTATTATATGTTTCTGCCACCTCTTTATACCCTCACCTCGCCCATGTTTACTGCTTTCCCAGCTCCAACATGTCCCTGCTCTGTTTTTATCCCTAGGTGTTTTGTGGAACCTGTCGTCCTGCGATGCCCTGAAGATGCCCATCATCCAGGATGCCCTGGCGGTGCTGACTAACGCTGTGATCATCCCACACTCAGGCTGGGACACATCTCCCCACACCCAGGAGGACCGCAAGCTTCACCTGCACTCCTCCCAGGTCCTCCGTAACGCCACCGGCTGCCTCCGGTCAGTTCTTTCTGTCTGCAGATTTATAACTGTCACTTGCCAAAGCTGTTTTGCTGTTATCAGTTCTTAGTCAGCACCCAACCATAAGAGAAGTCCCTCTGAGTTTAACACAGTCACATATTTTTAGAAGAAGTTTAGGTTTATTTTTACGACTCAACACTCTTCACAGCTAAAAGAGGTAGCTACATTTATGATGACTCACCAGTGAAGCTGATCGGTTTCTCACTTGAGACATGACGTTAGGTGTGGAAAACACTCTGGAGGAAGTAAGGCTGCAACAGACTCTCCTGCTTGGTGTTTTGATGCATCATCCTCTGAATGGAAATAAAAATGATTTGTAGGCTAAGATTGGGAATTTACCTGCAGGTTGAGATTGTTTCTTGTTGTTGTCACATAAAATTAAAAATGCCTCCTTACAGGACACTAAAAATCCCTCTTATAGTGCATGACGAACAATTTCACAGATACTGAAGAAAATGTAGGAAAAAATGTGAGATAAGCTTATTTTTCATGGGTTGATGGTTTGTTTCCACATAGATCAACCATGAGGAGTAAATTCTGCATATCTTTTTAGATATCTGTGAAGATGTTCTCAATCATACTTATTGATTTAGATTATGAAACACTGCACTGCCACACCTAGGTTAGTTAATCCCTGGATGGAGACATAAGGCAAACAAGCTGCCTGTAAATACATCATTACAGGATTGTTTTTTTATTCAATCAATTTTTCATCGCCTTTTATCTAAACAGAGACAACAATTAGAGTGTTTTCACACCTGCAGCTTTAAGGCGATCTAAATTTCGATCGATATTCTGTAATTTTCATCCCGACAGGGTAAGCATGAAAATTGGACCCTAATGCGCAACAAACTAGTGTGGCCTGAAGAAGTTGCTGCAGTTTGGCTCCACTAGTTGATGTCTAAAAAGAACCGTACTCTGATATATTATGAGCATAAATTACCTCTATGGTTGTCTGTATCTGCACTAGATGAGGATCTCTCAGTGAATGTTGAGCCGCATTAATCTGAATCATCTCCGGTGCATCAGCACATTATTCTCAAGCAGTAGCCCGGCATCATTTTCAAACACTATCGTTTTCTATTAGTTGTACATGCAAACCTTACAGAAAAAAAGGCTAATACCTCAAACGTCATCATGAAACTTTGATTCATTTATCGCTGTTAGTTTTTTTAGTGACAGCTTACGTCTTTCAATTGGTCAAACACTGCGGCGTTTAGTCCCAATTGACTTAAAGCTGGTGTGAAAGTAACCTTTCTAACTAAAAAATCTTAACATTAGAAGTCACACTACAGTGCGATCTAAATATGTGTGAAAAAAAACAAAATTTTAATTGATCAAATAACTTTACTGGTTTGATAAAGTCACTGTTATTTATTTTATTACTATTATAGTTGGCTAAATCCAAGAGGAGCAATGGATTAGATCCTTAATTAAAAATGCGTAAATGAGTTTAGGCTGTGTAAACTTAAAATATTAATAAACCATAATATATAAAAACCCAGCAAAGCTAAATCCTTCCAACCCTTCATTTTTTGGTTATGTGTTAGATTTGTAACTCGGAGTGTTTTCAGGCCCAAAAGGGGATTTTTTTTTTCTTCTTTTTTATTCTAAGCTATGAACTATTCATATCTTTGATATAAATTTTAGAAGTCATGTCAGCTGTGTTTCAGGTGTTTCCAGATGTGTTTTTCATTCCCATCCACCAAACACTTTATCATTGTCAAGTTGTGTGCATCTTTTTAGAGGACCCAAATGCAGAAAAGGAAGCTGAGGTGGTTTCTTTCAGATTTAATAATCCAAATGGTGGCAACTGAAGCAAAGTCCAAAAACTAAGAACCAGGAGATGTCAGGGAAAACAAATGAGGGGCAAAGAAAAGAAACCAGCAAACAGTAACTGAAAAGGAGGAGAATATATGCCAAACAGAACAAAGACTGGAGTAATTAACTGATTGGGAGCAGCTGTGGACAGAAGAATCTAGAAGGGAGCTAGGGGAATGGGACTGACGCAAGGGGGCGACAGAGGGTAAACAGGAAACACATAAGAACTCAAATACAACCTGAAAACAACTAGAATGACACAAAATAGAAACAAAACCAATGAAAACTCAGAAAGAAAATTTAAACAAAACCAAAACCATCATGTTTGCAAAACGGAAGAGTCATGTGCTTTGCAGATTCAAAAATGACATCATGTAAAATATTCAATAACCTGGTTGTAATTGAAATAGTATTTTAACAAGTTTCTAGTTTTTTAAATGTATTTTAGAATTTTAACCTAAATCTCAAAGTGTGTTTAAAGTAACATTTATCTAATCTTTTGACTGCTTAATTTCTCCTTTGCTCTTTGACTCTGGAAAGAAATGGGTAAATGAGCACAAACCAAAAAGAACAGTCTTCCTTCATGTTTTTTTTTTTTATTATATATAAAAATGAAGCAGGATTCCTAAAATATTCTACCCACATACACACAGTCAGTGTGAGTGTGGTGAGTAAATATATAGTTGTGTGTGTGTGTGTATACAGGCTACCCGTTTGTCTCTCTGTCAAACCACGTGTGGGTCATTAATCTCAGCTCCAGCGTTAGGGGCTTCTTACACTGTACACTTGTGAAAAAACACACATCTGGTACAGTGGTGTGTGTAATACTGAGTCTTTTGGTGAGCGTGTAAGTGTTAGATAACTTTGAGTGGCTCAGCCCCTAAACGCAAAGGCCTAATTCATCCTTCTCACGCCTCGTTAGGGAATGCTGGGAGTCTGATTAAAGATTGAATATTTCATGGCGGGTTTGGTATATCGCCGGCCACCTGCTCTCTTTTTTCCATCTCCTATTATCATCCACAATTTCTCATTTTCTCTCTTTCTCTGTTTTCCCTTTTAGTCTCTCTCTCCATCCATTTTTCATCCCCAACTCGTCACATTATCCCAATACTTCATTTTCAATCATATCATGACTTCTTTTATCCGTTATCCCTTCTGCCTTGCTTGGCCGTTCCTCTCTGCCTCAGTTTTACACTTTTGTTTTTTATTGCTTGCAATGAAGTAATGAAAAACATTCAGGTCCTGAGATTGTAATTGCTATCAATGGGGGAATGCATATCCTATCCTCATTATTTGGCTAACACAAATGGTTTGTTGCATATTTGCTACAATAGGTGTCAAGGGGTTATACTGACTTTGGAGCTAGACCTAACAAAACATTTCAAAAAATTAATTAAACAAAATGTTGCATGATTATAAAATGCACTTAAAAAGAATTGAGTATTTGTTTTTATCTCCTTTTATTCACTGGTACTAAAATCTGTTAAGCAGTTATTATTTTTATCCCGTGCTCAAAGCCAAATAATGCATTATTTCAGTTTGCAGAAACGTAACTGATGGCAATTAAACAAAAAAGTAAGAAAAGGACCTGATAACTTCTTAAGCCCAAAACTCCGGTACTGTGGAAGAAGTTTTACTTTTTTCTTTTCCAGGCTCATCACTCTGAGTGTCCTTGATTTAACACAGACATATTTGATCTCCACAGACATGTCAGGATCTTGGCTAAAAGCTAATATAAACCATTTCTATGATAGTTGAATCTGAAGTAAATAAAAATACTGTCATATGTCCTTGGCTCTTCAGAAGGTGTTTTTGACAAACAAAAAAACTTTCTGCTAAAAGCAGAGATTCTACGGCTTTTCAATCTACCCTGGATTCACTCAACATGCAGGAGAAGAAGACCAGATTAGGCTACGTTGACACTGCAGGCCTTGATGCTCAACTCCGTTTTTTTGTGAAATCCGATTTTTTGTCCTTTCGTTCACATTTCCAAATGTTTGCGACTTGTATGTGATCTGCTGTGTAAACTGCATTCATACAGCTTAAGTGTGCCGCATGCACAGTAGAGGACGCAATGGCGTCACAAGCCAGCGTGCTTCGTGTTTACGAAGATAAACATGGATGTTGTGCTGGAGCGCATCTAGCGATCTTTTCAAACCTTAAAAACACAATCTTTTCAAGATGATTAAAAAAAATAATGCTTTCTGCATCATCGTCCACCATGGTGTTTGTTTTTGTTACTAATGGAGTTCAGATCGGATGAATGCGGCCTGGCCGTTCAAACACAGGTCGCATTTGAAAAGATCAGATTCGTATCGGATTCAGGACCACACAGCCAAGTGGCCTGGGTCGCATTGGAAAAAATCGGATCTGTGTTGTTGTTTTGTTTTTTCCCCACATGCGACCTGTATCTGATCTTTTCATGGCAGTCTAATGCCATGAAAAGATCAGATACAGGTCGCATGTGGGGAAAAAAATTGGATTTGGGTCACTTCAGGCTGCAGTGTGAACCTAGCCTAGGTCACTCACATTTGAAGTATAAATTAAAAACTTCTCGATCTTGATTGTGTTTTGTCCAAACTCTAAATCCACCACAATACAGCCATATTTGTTGAAAACCTTTGTCCCCCAGTGCCCCTTACAAGCTGTCTTCCATAATTTTTTCTCTCTGAATCACTAACACATAGTGAATGAACAAAGGTAAAATGCCCACAGTTTGCATGAAAGCCCTTCATCTCTTTCCAGTTGGTACATAGCAGGACTTACCGGTACATACATATGATATGTATATGTTTATATAATTTGGTCCTACGTGCGCTTATGCTTACAAAGTGAAAGTTGTCCAAACTAGAGTGAAGCTAATAGTCATATTAACATATGGCAACACCCACATCTACACCAACAGGTGTAGTAGGTGTTTACTGTCAGTAGGTGTTACAGGTAGTGCGAGGAGGCTGGCTTCCTGAAGGTAAAAACCCAACTTAATGGGTTTGAGCTGTTTCACGATGAGCACAGCTCAGTGCCATGGAAATATTGAATATATTTTGGTAGTTTTTAATCATTTAAATGTGTGTGTTCCTAAAGTTTTCTTGCACTTGATGTTCCGTAAAAGTGCTTCATTTGTAGTCAAACATTTTCTGTTTTTTTAAAATGGTGTAAAAAAATCGATGTGGGGCCCTGGAACATAATATTCAAAAGCAAGATATTTTAGACACGTTTTATTAAGTTTTGCAAAAAAAAATAAAAGTACAAGAAATTTACCTATTTTTAGACGGTTCCAAAATGTGCCAAAGTGGGCTGAAAGGCCAAACCCCAAAGTATGTCTTAACTAAAACCGTTAACTTTGTTTAGGTAGTTTATGACTTAGTTTACCTCAGCTGCATTTTTTTAGCCTCATTTATGATGTTTCTAATAGGTTTATACTGTATAATGAAAAAAATTAAATTTCTCGTAATAATTAAACTCTAGTGCAGCAGAGGCTGAAGATTTATAATAATAATAATAATAATAATACATTTTATTTAGTCACCCTTCAGGACACAACACTGCAATTAAAAATGCACAATTTGAATAATTATATCATTTGTTATTTGGATTCTTTGTGCTACAATAGCGTTTGTTTGTTTTTTTTAAGTTTGATGCAAGTTTTAAAGCCATCAGGCATATGGGTGGGCGAGACAGCAGTCTGTCATGTTCATGTGTCAGGCAGGCTTTTTCCCAGGACAACTAGAGAACAGGATCTGATCCTTTATACATTGTAATATAGTGATCTTCCTTACCTACTGTCCCAAACTAATGATTAGAGCAGTGATACCCAGCATGGTGGAGGTCAGGGGGCCCTTATAGGTGGGCTTGTAATCTCAGGGTCTGGCCGAAGTATTTAATGCCTTAGCATCAAACACGACCTGTATTAATATGGGGACAAACTGAAGTACTGAGTTTGGAAAAGGTACGTATGTGACAAGATTTGAAAGAAATTCAAGGCAAATTTGACCAACTAATTCACTATTATCAATTTCAGAAGGGCCAACAACAACAGGTTTACAGCAGATTTCAATCTCTCGTTACAGTAAGAGCAAGTCTGTGTAAGATTTCAGGTAGCAGATGTCTGATCCCTGTGCAGAAGTTGCAGCAAACAAACACACCATTTGTTTTTGATGAATATGGTCATATTAAGAAGAAAGAAATGGTTAATAAAAGAAGATTTCCTGCTGATGTCTGCATATACATGTCCACTATCATGAATGCATCAATAATTATGGTGGGTGTGAGATTGCATGTGTGTGCATACACAGAAGAGTAACTGGAATTAATTATTATAAAGGAGGGGGGTATTGAGAGAGTGGAGGATCGTAATTGGTGTCAGAAAGGTGGCTTCTGTAAAAGGTTAGGAATCACTGCATGAGACCGGTATCTTTCAAATGTTTCAGCCTCCATATACATTATAATAGAAGAGGAGACTCTTGAATTTTACTGGAGTATAAAAAACATTTCCAATTAAAATGAACAATGAAAATGTAGCACAAATAGTTAACATATTGCTTTTAAAATATTCATATTCTCCATGGATACTGATGAAAATATTCATAATTTTTTCATCCCTCCTAAAATTTTTAGTAAGAATATACCTAAACTGTGTTATTATTGTTGATTATATATTATTTAGAGCTTTCAAAGAAAATCTTAAATTACACACATGTTAATTTAGGTAAGTAAGAGGTCCTTTTCTGGCATTACAATGAGAAATCTACCATTACAAAGGCTAGCCATGGCAGCTCTGAATCATCAGTGGTACTCACTATTATATTCACACTTTTCAACCCTGAAATCAAAATATGGCAGCATTTTTTTTTCCAGAACACTGCCAAGAGGAAATTTAATTTTTATGGAATAAGAGGGCAAACAGACCCCAGAAAGTACTACATGCATTCTTTTTTAAGTCTGTACAACCATTTACCAAAAGGACAGCGCACCACTGCCAATTGTAAAAAACTATTTTACTCAAATCTAACCTTGTTAAGAATCCATTTTGTAAGGCACTGTAGATTAGTCACTCAGACATACTTCTTTTGTGTTTTCTTTGCTTTTGCAGCCATACATTAGGAGTTAAATCAGAACTGCTGTGAAAAAAAACCCTCACTTTTAGCAACAGTATTATCTGTGCAGTGTAATTTCTTATACGCCTTGTTATTTCGATCCTTTATGCCTGAAGATCAAATAATGAGAGATAATCTGCAGCTTGGCTGCTTTGGAAAGGAATCTCTCCATTGGAATTCATTACCTCTAACCGACTGGGGGTAATTAAATTCAGCCTATTAATAGATAGGAGAGAAAGTAGAGAACTAATTTACTCAATGCCAGTTAAAGGTAGATTCTGTTTGTTATGATTTGGTTATTAAAGTCCCTGTTTATTCTGGTTTTGTCATGCTGTTCACTGAACAGAGGTTTACAGCTTTCTATCAGTGTCCTGCAAAGTGTGTTTGTGTGTGTGTGTTTGTTTGTTATCCAGTGAACTTGCATCACAATTTGAAGCAAAAAACAGCCAGAGGGGATGCAGACTCAGAACGGAACAATTTACCACAACCTCCATTTTTGAGGAAGTTATTTGACTGTGGAAAATAACTGAGGCTGTCAGAATGAAAAGATGCTTCCATACCTGAACAGAATAATACAACACTTTTATGCTTCGTACTAGGTTTCATGTCAAACCTTTCAGATTCCTCATACATCTGTGATTATTGATGGATATCATCCATCTACCTATTCATTGATCCATGGTCTTAATATATTATTTTAAAAAAGTTGTACATTTTATATTAAAAACATGTAGAAACTTTGACTTTGTGTGTTTTAAATTCAAATATTTCATTAGTTATCCTGCTCCATATCCTTATCAGGGGGTTTGGTTTAATCCCTATAAGGCTAATTATCCTGCTTCCTGCTGAACAGCAGGTAGGTCTAATGTTTTCCGACCTGTTTGCTGTGCTCATCATCCAAGCTTGACAGCTTTTTGTATTAATTTACCCATCAACTCTATGGATACAAACAAATTGCCGATTCTACTTTGAAGCAAATTATGTAGGAAGTTGACAGCTGTATCCCTGATTCCACCGAGTTCAACTTGCAGAACCTATTAAATGGAAAAACTAAGATTTCTCTAGGGGTTGTCTTCACCCATGGAACATCTGAAAATTAAGTTTTTTTTTTTTTACTTAGAGCTTTTCCTTCTTGTTTGTAAAATGTCATGAGAAGCAAAACTGAACTTGTGTGTGAAGTTATGTGTTGGTATCTGTGTGAAACAGGAATGTGAGTTCTGCTGGGGAGGAAGCTCGGAGGAGGATGAGGGAGTGCGAGGGCCTCACCGATGCTCTGCTTTACGTCATCCAGACCGCTCTGGGGAGCAGTGAGATAGACAGCAAGGTAAAAAAAAATAACACATATAACACACTACACTATACATGCTACTAATAACATAATTCAATACTGCATCAGTAGGGTACTATGTGCTTGTGCATCAGCATTGTGCGCATCACTCTCATGCAGTGAAATAATACATTCATAAACATGAGCGAGAAACAGCACTTTGCAAAAGTTTTCTTCACAAAAATGTCCCTTATAGAAGATGAGCAAGAAAAAAATCTTGTCTTTTTAGACTATGTGCAAAATGCTGTGTATGCAGAAAACTAACACTACCTTAAACATAGCATATCTCACTGGGAAACAGTGGGAAGTTTTTTCTAGTTGTGATTTTTATTAGAAGTATACTTAAAGCTACTTCATTTTCTAGAAATATTAATGGAAGTAAATACAAAGCACCCTAAAGGAAACAAAATAGTCCAAGGATAAATGTTTCGACTGAAGCATACGTTAAGTTACCCTATACACATAAAGCCATAGCTGTTTAGCATAGTGGTGGTAGAATCATGTTGGGAAGAGTTGATGGAAAGATGGAGTTAAACTTAGGCAATCCTGAAAAGAAAACCTCATGTTGACAAAAGTTAGACTTGTCCTCTCGAACAACAGCAGTTGGCCTCTTAACTGAATTTAGTTCTGTTTGATATTTCTTAATTTAAGTAAGAGTGTTTTCCTTCCACTGTGCCTGCACAGTATAACGGATTTCTGCAAAGTCAGTCACACAGTGCAATTTTCTGGATTTGCTGGATTTTTTTAAAATAACACCAACATCAGAGATGTGCAAAATGACAGCAACGTGTTATTTAACTAAGACAGAAACTGTGCAAAATTAGCTTGAATCCAATTGTCATGATGAACAAAATTGAACCAAATTAGAATGTATTTAGTTTAATTTTGTTCTGATTCTGTTCTGTTTACATGACTAAATTGGTTACATATGTTTTGAATATAAATGCAAATGTAATTCGACTATAAATCAGGCCATTTCAGCATTATTAGATGTTTAGGTCAAAAGCAGCTCTATAAAACATGAAACTTTAAATTCAACTATATCATTTACATCAAACACGCTGTGCTAATGTTATAACTGTATTCCCATTTATTTTGCAGTTTTAGCTGATTGGTCCACTTTAAAACAGCATGTTCCTCTAGTTTATGACCTGATATGTTGTTTTTTGTTTGGGCTCTTGAGAGCCTGATAAATTACATGACTTTGACATATCTGCTTTAAAGATGTAAATTGTTGGTGCCACGGAAATGTCATCAGTTCTGCATCTATGTAGAGCATTTTTATGAAAGTAATTTTGTCTCCGTGTGTTTGATGAGTCACTGTTATTTTTGAATTATTGTTTGGATTCTGAGGGGATGCTTTTCTCTGGAGAGCAAAAGATTCTTTGAAGGAAGTCATTTTTTTATCCTCCGAAAGATCAAAGTCAGTGACTGTCGACTGTTTACCCTCTCCCAACAATAGGATTAGTTTAGGTGTCTGCATACATTATGCCCATAGGCCACACTGCACACAGTGTCTCTGCTGCAGGGCTCACACTGTTTTTCAGTGCCTTTTATTTAAATCTCTGTCTCGTCCTTACTTTCCCCGTCTAACCTTTTCTCCTTCAGACTGTGGAGAACTGCGTGTGCATCCTGAGGAACTTGTCGTACCGTCTGGCTGCAGAGACGTCGCACAACCAGCAGGGTGGCTCTGAGGAGCTGGATGGCTTGTTGTGCGACACCGGTGGCAAGGACGCAGAGAGTTCTGGGTGTTGGGGAAAGAAGAAGAAGAAAAAGAAGGGGCACGATCAGGTGAGGAAATAAGCAGAATCATTACTTATTTATACTAACTAGAAACTTTATTTTGTTAATTGTTTATTTTTTTTAAGGCAGATTTCTCTCCTTTTCAATTAAGTGCAGCTCATGATTAGTGTTTGGTCTCTACCGGATAATATGCTGCGTCTTTTCACACATGCATTTATTTATTCATAACCAGCCTTCAGGTTCTTCTTGACATATTCATGATTTCATACTGTTTATGCTTTTTTTAAAAAGGGTTTGGACTAAACCTGATATGTTGTACCCTTTGTTTTGGCACCATGATTTCAACTCAGGAGATTATAAAGACCTCAAACAAATGACTCCACCTTTAAAGCAGAGACAGAAGGTAAAGGTCAATGAGGTCAATTAACCAAGACTGTGTATGATCCTTGAGACATTTCCCATAACAGGTAGAAACACTATAGATCAGAGCTTTACATATGATCTCACTGGCAATATATAGGTGCATATGTAATTATTTTGATCTTTAATCTATCTGAATGATTATACTATATACAACTTTGATGCTTTTCCAATAAGAAGTAGGTTCTCAAGTGGGAATATGCTGTTGGTTCTCTTTCATACAGTCAAAATTATAAAGGGAAAGCCCCGCCCCTTTTACGCCACTCATACAGACATCAATAAAGTTCTTTGGATTATATTCCCTACTCTTTTTATCAGATGTGGTAATCTAAAATTGTATCTAATCTGTCACTAAGCCGACTGTAGCACCTTGTCTGTTGCTTAGTAGTTTGGCAGAGATTGATGCCTTCCCAAAAATCATTATGTGTGCTTTGATTCATTTTTATTTATAAGTCAGTAAAGCAGAGAGTTGTATAATCCTTCCACCATGGAAAGAAATGGTTTAAAAGAAATTAAATTAATGACATTCACACTGGTAATGAGTGTATGTCTCTTACCCGTATGTTTAAGTACTCGGTCGATTTTTCATCTTTTTCTATACATTTGAAAAGAAAGTAAAAAGTGTTGGAGTAATTGTAGCAGAGGGAGTCACTTTGTCCACATGCAGGATTAAAAGGGACAGAGCTGCAGCGAAGGAGAAAATAATGGTGGAGATCATAACTTGATATTTAACTGTATTAGCACAGAAGCAAACAACCAGCTATGACCACTATGACCCAGCTCCAATAAGCATGGGATTACTCAATAAATTACATGGATGTATCTTATCTTCTAACAACACAAGGGCAGCATATTATTTGCACAGTGATCAAACATACATGATAGACTATAAGCGTGAAGGTGACCAGGCTTCATGCTTTCAACCACTGATTGCTACTCTAGTCTAAGAGGCAAGGTCAACATCAGCATCACCAGCTCCAAACACACAGACCCTGAAGAATAGTGATAGCAATGCAAAGAGGAGGCGAACAGTAGCCAAGGTTTTTTTGTTTTTTTTATTGTAAAAAGTCAAGGTAAAAACTTCTATAATCCAGCAATATATGAAATATAAATATTAACAATTTATACGCAAACTGCATTTCTTCTGGTTGAATTTATTCAATTTATACAAATTTGTATGAATTTAACCGACTGGCTTTAAAAGAACTGAACTTTTTAATTTAGCTTTTTCCATTTTCAGCTTTAGTTTTAAGTGTTTCCTTGTGTTGTTTTTTACAAATAAGAAAAGAATGAGCCTTTTATCCTCACAGCACCGTAAGGCAGATTTTTATCTGTGAAGGATCTGTGTCCTATCTGTCTCTGAAGTCGGGGCTCTGATCTAGCAGAGGAGTCATACCGGAGAAAAGTACATTGTTAATCCGAGGCAGAAAAACAGTTGGATTGAGCACCATGCTCACTATTACTAATACAAGTTAATAGCAAGACATTTCACTGTATTTTATGCATCTAATAGCAAAAAACTCTAAAGTTGAGCTGGAGTTGTGCTATCTGTGCCAGTCCATAAAATAAAATTGAAGCTCCTAAAAGAGGAAATACTGCAACTTTCACTACATTTAAGCATTTATATTAGCATTAATTATACAATAGAACCCAGGCTTAGCCTGGGCATCTGGTTCTTAGGGGGTGTTCAATTTCATTGATCAGATGTACAGCTCAACTGTTTCAACTTCTAAGTTCAAATGGAGTTCACCTTATGTACAAGCTAAAACGATGTAATAACACACAGCGAGAATAAACAGTCATCACCACATCTTTCAGTCAATGGTTTTTCTAAATAACAAACTGAACGTTTAAGATATGTAATGAGTTTTGAGATGACTTCTCCTCATGTGTGGCATTCCTCTTATTTGTGCACCACTAACAAAGGGATTACTGACATCTTAAAATAAAGTCAGACTGAAACAAATGGGGATGTGGGGCTACCTGCGTAGACTTTAGAAAGGTCTCCTCTGAGTGTCTGTGTGTAGAAACAGTTTAGACAGGGCATCAGGACCAGGGATCCTGCTGAGGAAACTAAAGGAGGAAGATATGTCTTTAGGTGGGAACAAACAAACATGAAGACTGATTACAGGTTGGCTGTGTTTACCTCATCTTTCCATTTCATTGATAGGACTCAAACCAAAATGCATTTTAGAGCATATTTTGAAGGATAACTATTAACTGGAACAAGATAAAAATTATCAATAAGAATGTAAAAAGAGTGTTTCAAATAATATGTTTTTTTCTTTAGGGCAAACGTTTTTATTGCCCGTTTTCTCTCCGTCCTTGATTTTTCTTTCCTACATAATTTTTCCCCTCTTGTTTCACATTAACATTAAATATCACAAAATATTAATTAAAACCAACTTTTTAATGACACATTAATGTTCTTTTCTGCCCTTTAAGGCCATTAAGATTTTATTATGTTTATTGCAAACTGGGATTTATCCTGTACAGTAGTTGCTGTGTGTGGAAATTTCATTAAATAACTTAGTATATAGCAGTGTTCTGTGCGGTCTCAGAAGTATCTGTTCAGTCCATAAATGATTCTTGTTGTTTGGCTGTTATAAACAGGTTTTTACTTAATCCTGTGAATAATTTATTGTAAAATGATGCTGTTTCCAGTCCCCATTCTTCTCATCATTTAAAACTAGTAAACTACTATACCTATGTAGCAATTTTTACAAAAAATTTAGGTTTGTGTTCTATTTTCTACATAGATGTAATTCTATAGTTTAGCACTTTTAGAATGTCATAGAGCTTTTAAAAAGTAAAACTTTAAACAGACTTCTTAAGTATTTCTTCTCTCATGTCAACCAGATGTGTGAGGGGCATGACTGACAGATGTCCTGTCAACAGATTCTCTTATCTCAGATGTGAATCCCTTCAGTCTCATCAGTTACCGCTGGCCTCTTGACCTCTTCTGAAATTAACTATATGTTTAGTCCAGTAAAATTATATCTCACTCTTTTTGCCTTCTTGTTGGAGCTATGTAAGATATTTGAAGCTTGTTTTTAATCTAACTGATTATATCCATGACCTTTCTGCTGTTGCATCTAGTATATATATTCATATTTTATATCTCTAATTTATGTATATTCTAATTATGGGTTGACATTTAAAGACACTGATTTTTTTTAGGCACATCCAAAACAAGAGGTCCCAAATATGAGAAAATAAAATGAGAACTACATCTCAATTTTCAGACTCTACAATGCGACACTATAATAGCAATAACTTGGGCAATGGATAATGTGCAGTTAACTATTTGGTACCCTGTGCAATAACCTGTTTGTCTACATTTGACATCCACTGCAATATTTATATATAAATATAAATATCCATCTTTATATATACTAATTAAACACTATGTGAAATAAGTTTTTATAGTAATCATACTAAAAAAAAAACTAAAAAAAACTGTCATATGTGGACGGACTGTGTTTACTGTGTATATCCCATGCTCCTTTTTCTTCTTTTGGCACATTCTTCTTCTTTGACTATTTGAGCTGATGGAATGAGTAAATGTATCCACTGTGAGATCAACAAAGACAATCAATCAATTTCTTTCCACAATCAGGCACAAGCAAGTCTGAGCTTATTTCATGAGTATGCTTATTTGTGTAAGGCACTGTATGCAATCACATTGCATTTTAGTTTTGTGTGCTCAGTACCTGTGCTCTGATTTGTTTTTAGAAAGCTGATGGCCCATATCTCTCTGGATTCTTTTAGTTTTATCCTCCACATAGCTGAGAGGTAGAACCAGAGATTTGTGAGCTCTACCCTCTTGTCATGCTAATGAGCAATCAGAATCATTCTGATTGAGTGGAGGACGTCTTTTACCACTTCCAGGGTAGCTGTGGGGACTGAAAACCCACCACTTCCGGAGTGTGATTTGCTCATCCTCCCTGCATGCATCCCTCTGTCTATCATTTCTGAATCTGGCAGGGATAGATTTATGAAAACAAGTTTGGACTATATTTTAATATCAGCCTTTGCCTTACCGTCTGTTTGCAGAATTTACTCCAAGCAAACGTCTGCCTTTGTGGAGATGGTGGACCTATTGATCATATTGAAATAGAGACAGATCATAAAATATGAAAAAAGCTTCACTTTCTACCCTCTGTCTGTGTGTCTCCACTTTAGTGCAGCTGTGGGCGATTACCAAGAAGCAGCGATTAGGGAGTGTGCCGAGGAGCACAAAACTCCATCAACAGCGGGGCAATTAGAGCAGAGGAAGGGAGAGGAAGCAGAAAAGGAGGAGATAGGAGACGATAAAGAGGGTGTTGTAGCATAATCAGATTAAACACACGAGGAGCAGCAAAGATGGACAGCAGTGTTTGGCAGACTTACATTCAGTAACAGATGTTATCACATATATCACTCATTTGGAAATAGTATAAGCAGATATTAAACTTAAATAAATAATACCCCCTAAGAAATTAATTAAAAATAAAACTACCAGCACTAAAATGAAAAACCAGCATCTTGTCACTCAGATTTTGTCTGATTGATGCTTATTTCACAGTTGAAGCTACATCATCTTGATAAACATGAGTGACATTAACAATGTGTTTCATCACTTTAGACAACTCTATCATTAAGTAATATTTGCAGAATGTTGGCATATTAGACAAGCTCAGGCCAACATAAAGTCATTTATACTAGTGTAATAGAAGGTTAATTATACTTTTTTTATTTTAACAAATAATACTGGAAGCTAAAAGGTGGTGTCATAGGGCAATAGAAAGCTAAATTTTCAACTTAGCAATGTTAGTGGCAGCATCATGCTGTGGGATTCAGAGCTGTTGGGAAGATTGAGGTGAATTAAGGGCCGCTATGCGTGAAAACCTGTTAGATTTAGTCCCCAAGCGTGAGACTGGGGCAGAGGTTCACCTTCTAGCAGGACAACAAACTTAAACATTCTTTAGATCAAATAATATTCGTCTATTAGAATAGCTCAGCCAAAGCTCATACCTGAATACATTTGGGAATCTGTGGTATTCAACATTATACACAGACACTAACCATATTTTCTAACTGAGTTAGAGCCACTATGCATTGAAATAAACGTTTTTACTTGTGTAAGGCTAGTAAAAGGTCTAAAATAAAAATACCTTCTGAGGTAGCTGTATTTAGAGTAAATGCTGATTTATAATCAGAAACCAGTTCGACTGTGTGTGTGTCACAGTGAACGCACAGACAGTCTGCTGCACCTCTCCAAAATTGTAGGTGACCCCAGACAGTGCCGCAGACAGGAGACATCTGATTGGTCAAATCTACATCCGCTCTACTCTATGCGTCTCCTGTTTGGTTCCTTACCGGCTTGTTTTGTTTGTACTGTGGAAAACGACAAGTGAAGATGGACCCGCTAGAAGAGAGCGGTGTGCAAGAACGCTGGGACCCTTTTTCCACCTGGATCCCCCTTTTTTTCGCCCTCATGTCCCTCCGTTGTCGCACACACTTGCCCCTTGCATTTTTCCACTTCCTCACCGCCTCGGCCGTATCTAGACCCTCAGCTAGTTCCTGATTGTCCCTCTTGCTTTGTGGCGGGGAATAACATAGCGCAGACCACGCTTCAACATTGGGCATAAATCTCACTGCAACACACTGCTGCGGGATATAACCAGCCTTTCCAGCAGCAGTATCTGTTCATCAATCTACCTGTAACTTATAAGTGTTAAAGCACTTATAGTTAATCAGTTTAGTGTATGCAGATGTTTTGGTTGTCTTATGCAGGAAATACACCTGATGTGATTTTAGTCAACATTTTCTGAACATCAGTACATTATTGCTGCTTCTAAATATTTGAGAAAACACCCAGTTTGGGCAGCAGATGAATGTCACCTAATTTTTTAGACTCTTTTAACATCCACTCCTCCTCCTTTGTTGCCTTTGCCCATGGGAGCCCTGCTGGCCCACAAATTTCTCCTCATACAAAATTCAAAATGCTCCTCCATTCTAAGGCATGCCTTATCTTCCACAGTGGGATGGTGTCGGCCCTTTTCCAGACTTGGCTGAGCCTCCGAAAGGCATCCAGATGTTGTGGCACCCCACTATTGTCAAGCCCTACCTCACACTGCTGTCGGAGTGCTCCAACCCAGACACCCTGGAGGGAGCAGCTGGGGCTCTGCAGAACCTAGCCGCCGGCAGCTGGAAGGTGAGAGCTCAGCGGCTGTGTCATTGTCATACAGGACAGAATCTGGGAGAAGAAAAAGGATGCTATTCTTCAACAATCCAGCACATTTTTAAATGGAAAGATGAATTAGATCTGAAGCACCTTTGTCAAAACGTATAAGACAAAATAAGTAATGATGATTTGACTTTTTATAAGTAAATTGATTTTTATAATAACAATAATAATAATAACAGGCAGAAATATTTCCAGATATCAGCAAATGGTCTGTCTGTGTTCAACATTTGTTCTATAATTTTTCTCACTTTTTTGTCCAGTGGTCCGTCTACATCCGAGCTGCAGTGCGCAAAGAAAAAGGTCTACCTATCCTGGTGGAGTTACTGAGGATAGACAACGACCGGGTGGTCTGTGCTGTAGCTACTGCCCTGAGAAACATGGCTCTGGACATACGGAACAAGGAGCTTATTGGTAAGTGCTTCAAACACAGACTCAGAAGTCTCAAATCGTAAAATTTTTTTATTGAGAATCTGAAGAAAATATGTAAGTAATCTGCAATATTTATTGCATTTCCATGAAGCAATTGGTATCAAAGGGGAATTTTATCTGGTCAGGTAGGATTAGCAAACTATTATAAGCTCAATATGGCACCGTTACTTAAGCAATCCTATTTGTAGAAACAAATATGTCCAGCTTTATCTCAGATATGGCTAAAGTCTGTGTTTGCATATTTCTAATGAATCTGATATCTTGTGTCTTGTTTATGTCTTTCGTGAGCTGTAGGTATGGTTGCACCTCTTGAATATTTATTTTTATTAAAAAAAATCATCTTATGGAAAGAGCTAATTGTATAAATATATTATTGTTCATGAAATGTTTTACCTTCCTATATGTAGGTAGAGTTATTCCAAAATGTCCCATTTTATTTCTACAAAAAGAATTTAATTTTGCCCTAATCTAAAACAGGATATGACTGAAGACAATTAGTGTAGCAGTAAGATTTTGCCAGCTTAATTTGATTATAGCTTGTGGAGGAAATTTTTTACTGTAATATTTTCCCGAATTAATATCAAATCCAAAGAATGGAAATGGAAAGCATTCGGAATATTCATCCCTCCGTTTGCACAAAGCTCCTCTCTTTAAACAGACCGTAGAGCTGCCAAGACTGAACACCTGATACTAGATTTTTCTTTTTTTCTTTTTTTGCTGGAGACTGACTGATGTCTTTAATAAACTCTGCTTCTCTGCTGGTCCCCATGGCAACAACCACATGCATCTTTCTATTTACTCTTTTCGGTGCTTTTGGCTTTGAGCTAAACTGTGTGATGTCTTAGTTCGTGAAAGCGACCATCCGTGTCCTCAGCGGATGTAGGCTGTAATGTCAAATTTTCCTTTGTGATGGCCCGGTGCATGCAGCTATGTTTTCAGGGAACATATTATCCTCCCCTTAGTTGGAACAGAATAAAATTGCTTTTGCTGCACAACATATTGTGTGGTCAGAATCACAGAGCTCTCAGCTGCAAATATCAATACTGTCAGCACTGGCAGCTCTGCTGTAAGCCAACTGTTGTTTATTACTTCAGTAATACAAACGTGATTAAGAGCTTCACCTTCAGTGCCTGCTTGGTTATAGAAGTGGGAATATTGCAGACAGAGGCAGCTGTACTGTAGGACCCATCAAAAAAACCATATAATTTAAAAGTGAGCCTACTAGGCCTCAATAGGACCATTCCTCTCAACACCCGCCTAGGGTGATGACCCAATCAGAATGAGAGCCACAGAGCAGAATGTCCACAAATGCCTGACAGGATTTCATGGGTGTCATGGGAGATGTAGTCCATCTGTGTCAGAGCATGTGGCCATGTCCCCCTTTTTTTTTTATTTTATTTTTTTTTTTTTATATATATATATACTCTAATAATCCCAGTGGGAAATTATTTCTTTGCATTTAACCCATCCCCTTGGGGAGCAGTGGGCTGCCATTGTGCGGCGCCCGAGGAGAAGTGGGGGGTTAAGGGTCTTGCTCAGGGACCCAGAGTAACAGTCTGTGGGAGTGGGGGATTTCACTCACAACCTAGTTCAATGCCCTAACCACTAGACCGCCACTTCCCTTTTGTGTATGACAGCCTAACCAGCAAGAGTGTAGATCTGCTTTTATGCAATTTGGTTTTAATGCAAGTTTGTTTGTTTTTTTCTTGATTTTGAGGTTCAAGAAATACTCTTATGTCCAAATTATTTGTCTGCCTGACTAAAAATTAAATCCTTTTGTTAACCTTTTGGGGTCATTAAGCCATGCAATTATTTGCAGCTACAGCTTTAGTTCTTTAAACACACGGTTCAGAAAAGTGGTTTTGTTTTTGTTTTTGAGGGAATTTTAGGCCATTCTTCTAGAAAAGCATTTGTGAGGTCTGACACTAATGGTAGGTGAGAAGCCTTGGTTCAGAGTATCAGTTCTAATTCATAAGAAGTGTTCTGTTGGACTAGTTTGTCAGCTCTAAACTTGCAAGTTCATGTCTTTAAGCGCACTGATGGCAGTAATGTTAAAACAGGAAGGACCCCGGTTCAGATGTTTCCCAACAAAGTTGGGAGCATTGAATTTCAGAGTATATTTTGGTCCAGAAACATGAGAAATGCCTTTTACTAATGAGTTAAATCTGACTTCCATTCAGCAGCCATAGAGCCTGGGCTGTATTCAGTCGTCTCTTAGAGAAATCATACAACTGCACCCTATGGAATGATAAAGACGACTCTGGTGCGTTCTTAATTAATTATAAATTCCTGACTTTATGGAAATTATAATTTTCAGCAAAACTTTGTTAAAATCTTACTTTATTGTTTTAAAGCCAGTCACTTTTGGTCATGTAATGTCTTCTCATCAGCTGGGTGTCAGTTGTTTTCTTTTTTGTATGTTGTTTTTTTCATATATATAGAAATATATTTTAGGCATACATACACTTTGTCTTTCCACTATTAGTATAAATATATTAAATATTTGTCGATGTTACATCAAATAATGATAGCCTTTCCTTGGCCTCATAAAAGCTTTTCCGTCGGCTTTTTTAAAGATGGATGTTGTTTTTTTTCCCAGAACAGATTTTTGAGGGCCCTTTAAAAGTTTTAACCTGAGGTCCTGTTCTTTCATTATAAATTTCAAAGTTTCACCTCAGACTTATCTAGGCTTGAAGCAAGAACACTTTCCACGTGGATTTGTAAAAAAAAAATATGTAATTTCAAAACTATGATTCCTGCAGCTCTGCCTGGAGTTCTTCTAACATTTAGGAATGTTTTGTTTTATATCTTTTTTATTTTTCCTTTTAAACTTAAGCAGCTTATATTCAGTTTGCCACTTAACCTTGTCCACCCTGTCACCTTTAACCAGGCAAATATGCCATGAGGGACTTGGTGCATCGTTTACCTGGAGGCAGCAACAACAACAACACCAGCAGTGGAGGTGGTGGAGGAGGAGGAGGAGGAGGAGGAGGGAGCACCAACAGCAGCGTCCTGGCAGGGAAGACCATGTCAGACGACACCATCACTGCAATTTGTTGTGCTTTGCATGAGGTCATAACAAAGAACATGGAGAATACCAAAGCCCTGAGGGACGCTGGCGGCATCGAAAAGCTCATCGGCATCGCCCGCAGCAAGGGAGATAAGTAAGCCAAATGGGAAGGTGTTGTTGGGTGAAAAAAGCAAACCAGATGACAGGGTGTGCAGGGTAATGCAGAACTTAAGTTTATCTCACCCCAAATCACCCTTTTTTGGCAAATAAACGAGCTATTTTATGTCACTCTGCATTTTAGTTCATTTTCATTTGATTTTTAAGTTAAAACAATCTTAGAATTTCTGTAAGTGGTTGTAGTTGAATTTTTCTGTTTGTTCGAATGAAACATGGTGGTGCAGACTGTCATCAATATCCTAATGATTGACCAAAGTGGGTGGAGCTTATGCACAAATATGCGCAGTCGACCCTTTACTTCACAAAAATCTGTTAAAATTAGCTATTGAAACTTACAGAATATATTCTAATTATATTTCTTAATATGTTAACAAATCTGTTACATTTCACAAATTATATTATAATTATGCAAAAAAAAATGTTTCTTCAAGCTATCAGCTTTATCTCCACAAATGCCACCCAAACTTTGTACACCCCCTCAGAAGATGGTATTAATAAACCCCAATAAATATCCTGTGATAAATGTTAACAATTAAATTATAAATATAAATACTAATAATGTTTGATGTCAAAAAACTTATTTGGATCAAAAACATTAAATAAGGTTCCTGAAAACATGATAGACAAATTGTTGAAGCTAAAAAGGGTTCATTTTGAATATTTAGGGATTTTTTTAGTAGTTTTTAAAATTTTCATCGGTATTGCTTATAAATACAAACAATGTTAAAATGTTTTTATATAACATAATTATGGCATTTATAGGGCATTACTAGTATGTTCCTTATATCGGCATTGGAGGCCTTGGTCAAGAGGCTTGATGGAGGCGCTTTACACTACATTCAGTCATTCACCCATTCACTCACACACTGATGGGGGCAAGCTACATTGTAGCCACAGCTGCCTTGGCGCTCAGTAACAGAAGCGAGGCTACCATACACAGGCACCACCAGTCCCTATGACCACCATCAGTTGGTCGTCAACTGATTTATGTATTATTCCAAGAGAAATAATATGTAAAAAGAGGTAAAACCTCAAAAGAATCTGCCATAACTATAAAGGCCTTTAAAATGAAATGAAAATGTCAAACTATAAAACACCCGTTTTAGTTTATTTCCCTAGAAAACAAAAATTGCTTTAAAGTCACACAAGAAACATAAATTTGATTTGCTAGTTTCTACATCTGGTATAGGGTTTATCTCCCTGAATTCGAAACAATAACACTAACCGAATGTCTTGGAGAAATGAAGTTTAATTTTGCTGTCCCTGATAATGTCACATGAGCCAATTAAACCCAAAGTCATTAGACAGCTGAGTGAGAACCTGGAGGAAGAAGATTGAAATGTTGCCCAATTAATCCATCATAAAGAGCAATCATGCTGTCTGGGCTCGGTTCAATTTAAGGACACAGCAAAGAAGATAAACATTTCCTTGTTGGTGTTTGAAACAAATGATGATTTAGAGGGCCGCCTTTTGTTTCTGCATTTGTTTATTGTGGTGGTGTTGTTTCTGTAACCTTCTAACTTTTTTGTGCACAAAACAACAAAAGGATAGTCAAGCTTTACATTGTGTTTTTGCTTTCTGCTGAATTCCCAGACATAGTCCCAAAGTGGTGAAAGCAGCGTCCCAAGTCCTCAACAGCATGTGGCAGTACAGAGACCTCCGCAGTCTTTACAAAAAGGTACAGCCTGTTGGCTCTGGATGCCTTCCACTCAAACATCAGACATGTTTTTCATGATGATTATTAATAGACCGAGCGCTGAAAATAAAACTGCAAGTCTGCCTTCTCGTCTTTCTTTCAGGATGGCTATTCACAGTACCATTTTGTGGGCTCGTCCTCCACGATAGAGCGAGACAGACAGCGACCTTACTCTTCCTCTCGCACTCCTTCAATCTCTCCGGTGCGCACTTCCCCAAACAATCGATCAGGTGGGTCCACGCCTCCCGTTCATTCTTATCCTCCCGTAAAAGCCCCATCCTTCTTCCCACCAGTAGAGCCCAGTCAACGAAGCACTGCTCCATTATAGCTCAAGTCTTCTTTAACCTTCACAGTACAACGACTGCTGACATATTACTCCACTGTCAAGTAAAATATGTGCTTCATGCACATTAAGAAAGTTTTCCCGCCCTTGTGTTGTCAGAGGAAAGGTTTTTTGAATAATATGAGGCACCAAAGTCTTACAGAACCTGGACTGATGATGATGATGATCACAGCTCCTGACAATGTTCATCATCTTTGATCTTTTCAGTCTTTCCAGACTGCAGGGGTGGCTGACACACTGACGACTGCTGTGAAACCAAAGCAGCAAAAATTCACAGGTGTTTAAAGTGTTGTCTGAAGATTTTTTTCCTTAGTTTCTGGTTAAGATCTTCTTTATGACAAAAACTAAAGGCGTCACAATCACTAAATAGAGCAGGGACTATGTAGTGGACTTTATAGTGAACTCAGTTACAGTAACTGACTGCTTATACAGAGGATCACTACTTTTCTCTCCCTGTTGGTCACGTGTCTCCGCTCCCCACATTGTGCATGCGGGCCTCTTTGTCATTTGTCGCCGCTGTCAGGTAATGACAGCCTATGGTAACATCAGGCTGCTGTGACAACAAATCCCATAATTTTAGGACATATCTCCTCGTCTAGTGACCATGGATGATACCTACTTTTCAAGTTGCATTGTGGGAAATTTCGATTCCACTACTTCTTCATCCACTAGACAGTTGGACACTCATCTAAAATGGAGTAATCACTATATGGTGCCCTACTGTATATAGTGATCAGGGCAAACATTCGGACACAGCCAATGTATTTGATTTGATTTGAAATGGAAATGATGAGCATGTGATTCTTTTTAGTATGCAGTCTCTCTGTGTTGACACTTTTTGCTACAGTTCCAAGTAAAAGTCTTTAGTAGTATGGTACATTTTGACTACCGTAAGTAAAAAAATAGACGTCCCTTTTTTTCTCTGCATGGATGCAAAAAGGTTCAGTCTTGATGTTATTTAATCAGTACAATGTGTTACACATATTTCTGAGGAGACCATCATATAAAATATTTACCTTACATGGTGATAAATTTCCATTTATAACACATTTTGAGAGGTTAATTTTCTTTGACATGTTTTTGTGTCTTAAAACTAATACAAAAATGCAAGATTTAGATTTTTAATTTCAACCATTGTTTTCTTCTAAGATTAAACCGCCTTAAGGCGATGGTGAGAACAACACAAACACTACACAGGGTTCATGGTACTGCATCTTTTATTGAAAACTAAAGGGTAACAGCTATCGAATTATCAGCCAAAACATATATGAGAATTAAAATAACTGCAGAAGGCATAAACTCATAAAAAGATCATCTATGGCATTTGTTTGTTTAATTACATGGAGAATGATTAACTGACACAGAGGGAGAGCGAGGAAGCACAGATGGGTGTATTGACAGTTAGTACCCTGTATGAAAAGAAATAAAACAATGCTTTATTCCTATACAAATGTTGTGAAAATATAAGATTAAACTTAACTTTAATCTATGGCATGAAGATAGATTGAAAGCCACTGAATGGGTTTCTTTTGTATTCTTTTAACAGATATATATAGAAGTGGAAGAAGAAAAACTATTGAAGCATCCAGGGGATTTATCTGAAGTAGTTGAAATTACATTTTTACTTTAAAAAAGGAAATCAACAATATCAGAAATTACATTTTTACGACTAGTAACACATGTTATGATATGATATGCTTGTCATAGCCTGCATCCTGAGAGTCTAGACGGCTACATCGGATAGTATCTGGTATGATATAGACAGGAGATTGCGTAGAGATAGAAATTTTATTTTCAATGTGTTGCTGTTTATTTATGTTAAATGAAATCCTGTTGTTTAGATTGTTGGATAAAAAGACAAGATATAGACCAGTTCTTCTTGGGAAGGACTTCAGTTTGTATCAGACTATATCTCTAACTTCAAGCACTCTTGTTATTTTAGCAAGAGAAGCACAAAGGTTCATTTCAAATACATCCCATATTTTTCTTTTGAAAAAATATTTGCACTTCCACAGTCATGTGCTTTTCTGTGATTAAATCTCAACAGGTTTGTGAATGGACTGTGACAAAAAGTGAAAAAGATAAAGTGATATGAATTTGTTTGATGCCTTGCAATGAAAAAAAGAGGAATTTAATAAAAACAGTAAAGCAACAGTAGCAACAGGAATAAAACTTCTATTAAAATTAGGTATTTAGGCTTAATACACAGTATTATATCTAGAGCATTTTTGCAAGTTTATGTCTGAACCTGTCCAACAATAAAGTCTCAAAATTGAGAGTCAGTCTCTAATTTGACATTTTTTTGTTTTGTTTCTCAGCTTAGATGCATACAAGCTGGTGCAGATGGTTCTCTGAGCTCACAGAGAGATATAAGTGTGCCTTTGTGTGTAGGAAGCTTTAGAAATAAATAAACAGCAGCTACTGACAAACAACGACTAGCTGATGCTACAATAGAGTGATGATACTGCTGAGCATACTTGAGCATATGGATCAATGCTTACTATATTAATGCATGCTGAAGACATAAAGTGGCAGACATGATGGGTACAGAATCTGAGCTGCTTTTATGTGCAAAGCTGCTGACAGTGATGTGTATATTAGAGGAAAGCACTTGGCAATGAACTGATAGATCCTCTCCTATGTGGCTCAGTGTCTTTGCTGCCCATCAGAGTAACATATAGTGGAGCAATAAACTAAATAGGTGGTAGAGATGACTCAGTGTTTATGTATCTGAAATAACCTGGTGGTCAACAGGTCAAATAAGGTTCACCAACTCAGGGGCATAATGAAGCCTTAGCAGTAACCCAGTTTTAAATCTGTTCACATTAGATGAAAACGGCATAAAAACAGAGGAAAAATCAGTCAGTGTCCCTTGTAAGAATTAAGAAAAGTATTTTATTGCTGCAGCAAAATCTTAAACAAAAAAAATGCTAATATATATATATATATATATTTCAAGGACTTTGTATGGTAAAAAAGTTCATTCAAAATAAATAACTTCGGCAAAAAAGCAGATGGCACAATGTCTTAGCAAACTACTCCTTTTATAGTTTTATAGACATAATTCTAGTCATTTCTCATTACCATCATTGCCACATGTCTGTCTTCTTGTGGTAGCCCTTTGGATGGAATCAGATCCACGTATATTCTACCATCACACAGTAAGCAGATTAATAAATGAGACAAACAAAACTCCAAATCAGATGGTTGGAGAGTTAGAAAAACAACTTTGGGTTTCCAAGGCCGACAATTTAACAACAATCAGATGCACGCTAGATGGACCGGTGCCTTAGAACTATATTTTTTGTCATACAATCATGGATGTTAACATGTGGAATTTGTCAAACTCTTCTTTAGTGTTTCCAAATTCAGGTTCAAATGCACTAGAATGTTATGCTTGGAAAGTGTCCTTAGTGTCCTCTACATACAAAACGATGATGGTCCTTTGCCTCTTCTCTCATTCTGGTGCCTCAATGACTTTTGTCATATTGAAGAAGTTAGAAAAGAACCCCATGTCCACTGTTAAGAAAGTGGAAGATCTGTGATCTGTTCCTCTTCCAAAGGAAATTGATGAACCTCTTAGGCTGGATGACATGTTGAACTTTGAATTGTTTAACCAGAAAACTAGAGGATTCCTTATTGCTTTCTACTCAATCGTACAAAAAGTAAATTTTATTTAAGGTATTTCACACACCTTTGTCTGCATCTGTTGCTTAGAAGCTGCTAAAAGGTCATATTAATTTAATAAAGCAAAACAATAAAACATAATTTGTATTACATTAATTTGAGATGAACTGACAGACATAATGTTCTCCCAAATAGTAAATCCACTCAAATAAAGTTTTCTATCGTTTTTCACAGGGATTTGTGGCTTCAGTAACTTATTGTAAGGCTTGTTACGCATCTTTGTTGGGTTTACTAGCAAGTATGTCTGTCTTTTTATTTGCTATGACGCCTCAGAGCTATGTGAGTTAGTACAGTGTAGAATCAGATAAATAAAACTGTGCAAGATTACAAAAAGGAACAAGTTTCTGGCATTTCGATTGTGAGATGTTTCCAAAATGTTTTATTCACTCTTGTCATTTCTTTTGTTCTTTTCTCTTGATGTATATTAGAATAAAGAGTAAAGATATTCTTTTTGTGAATCTATGATCTTTTTTGTGAGCAGCGAGTGCTCCCGCTTCCCCCAGAGAGATGATGGCATTGAAGGAGAGGAAGGCAGACTACGAGTCGACTGGCAATGCCAGTTTCCATGGTAACAAGGGCGAGCACACGTCCCGGAAGGACGCCATGACGGGTAGGAAATCCATCTTGTATGTCTGTCACAGTGTCGCTGTTCTCCTATGGGGTAAAGGCTTTAGAAAGAAAGTCAGCTATCATACTTCTGTCAGTTTGTCTGGGTTTAGGAAAAAACTTCAGCATTTTGGATTAATGGTTTTGACCCCAACAGTTCAGCAAATCAGCACTGACCTCACATCTCTACTCTAACTGAAGCTGGAGGCAGACAAGGGTTAATTAGGGTTTGTGTAAAGACATGTCAAAATTTAAGTATATTCTCTATAGAGATTTTAAACTGTTATTTTAGAGTTCATTAATCACTCTTATTAATGTATTACTTAATCTACCTGTATTTAATTCAATCTAATGTTCGGTTTTTAACCTTTCTCAGGGAATGATTCTTGTTATACATTTTTAAAAACCAGGATTTTTTTTCTTTATACGGTACTTTTAATGGTCTGATTTTCAACTAGAGATAAGAACACTTAAATATAAATCTTTTAATGCTATAAAAAAGAACCAAAGAGAAAAACTGTTATTATTCAAACTAATAAAGACACACTGCTAAGTGATTATATAATAAAACCACTTACAACAACCATAAAGGATGTAATGAAAGTAATGAATTAACATTAAGCAATCTTGTTATTTTACTGCCCAAGTTCTGCCATCCAGACCTCATTAGACTTTCATGTGACTTTAAATGGAAAAAAATAAAAACTCTCTTTAATCCGACATACTGTCTGATCCAAGGCGAAGGGGAGGACGAAGCCTTAAGAACACTCTGCCAACACTCAGTCACGCCCACTTTGACTGGAGGCTTTACAAAGGATTTAACCCGTCTGGATTAATTGGGGAATTTCTTTCCATCACGTTCAGGACTACAGGCTCTCATCAAGCACTCAGTATTTCAATCCTCTATCTCTCTCTATCCAAGGTGCCTCAACTCTTAGCCCTTAAGAGTTGCTCGGGTAACCTGAGTTTAGGCATGGTTAGTTCACCGGTTGGTAACAGGGGAACAAAGTCTCTAAGGAGTTTCACAGTGGAATCTCTTCTGATGAATGTTTGCTGGCAGATAAACAGGCAAAGTTACAGAACAAAGCAAAGGACTTTCAAAGTCTCTCTTCCAGCCCGGATGTGTGAACGGACGATGCAGTATATATCTCTTTCGTAATAAAAAAATAAAAAAAGGAAAAGACATTTTTCTTACAGTGTCTCAAAAAAAAATCCTTAAAATCCAAAATAACACTTTAACCATTACGCCTAAATGTGTAGATTTTCATATAATGAAAACATGGATTCAAAATGAATAAAGGGAATGTTTACTTTGCTGTGTTTATACACACATATAAAAATGTGAGTTAAAGATCATACTGTAGTAATGAGGAAAGGATTCAAACTCTCCTCACTCATCAGAAGGATGCCACACTCTGAATGATGACAGTAGTATTCTCTTTCAAAGTAGAAATTATATCTCTCTTTAAGTATAAGTAAAAGAAAAAAAGGAAAATCATTGAAGCACTAACCTTTTTAGTTTAAAGTTGCCTGAATGAAAACTAATACTCAGGACTGAACACAGAAATTGTCAAGTTTGAAAAGCCCAGATCCCTTACCTGTTATCCTTTAAACAATGTAGAGCAAATGTCTCCTCACTCTCTCTCCAGGTCAGATCTCTGGTGGATCTTCGACGCTACATAGAGGAGCCTATGTGTCTCCAACTGATGATCTAAAGTATAACCAGGTAGGAAATGTCTTCCTTTTGGAATAAAAAACTGTCAGTTACTCCTACAAAACACATCAAGCCAAGTTTTCTTTCGAAAGATTTTAACTTTTACATTTTATGATAAATTATTTCAAATTAGTTATGGGCACCTAATCACCTACTATTACTATTCATGACATTCATCTTCAAATGAATGTTATTTTTTCCTGTTATTGTTTACATGGTCCTTTTTGAGTCTGATAATCATTTTTGCACAGGAGTCAGCAGACATAAGCAATGTTGTGCAACACCACCATCTGCTAGCAGCTTTTATTACCAAATTGGTAACTAAAATAAGGCCGAATATTGTGTCCATCATGCCCAAAAACTATTATTTCACTATTACAAAGAGCTATAAGAATAGCAATACATAAGCACTTCTTTAACTTTAAATAGCACAGAAAAAGTGTAAATAACAAATGTAATATAATAAGGTGTAATAATTGAATTGAAAAACCTTTGTATGTAACCAGAGCAGACTATAGTGCAGAAATTCGTAAGTAGAAGAATGTGACAAGGCCAAATTAAAAAAAAAGGATATGGATATTCTAGTATATGGCAGATTCATTTAACTTTTTTTGCAATGAAGCAACTGATAAATCAATATAGAATAGGAAAAAAGGTATGTTTGCTCAAAAAGGTTCTAAACAGAAAGGGTTTACTCTTTAAAGTTATTTTTAAGTTAGTTTTTTTGTAGACAAATGACAAGGCTCCTTCATGCAGGTGGTACCAAACTGAAAATGTCAAGACATAATAAAAATGTGTTCAAATATGATGTATGCCAGTGGTGTAGTTTGCAATTATCTGCTTAAAAGCAGGTTGTCAAGAGGTTTGGTTCATGCCCTGCATGTTTTTTTACGCAAAGTGCAATAGAACTGTGTTTTAATAAGATATTAATCAATGGATTCGAGGAAATTTCATGTATTCAATATAAATAAGAAAGAATGCTATTTAAAAGGTAGTAAAAGTGTGAAAAATTTTATTTTGTTTATTATTTATGTTAAAAGCTTGCTTGAGAACGTCTGAAAACATGTTATTGTGATCCAGGTTTTAAATATGCATCCATGTCTTGCAAACGTGTTTGCACACTTGGAATGTTTTCACATGTTGTCATATTGCAAATACGCTTTTATGCATCTTGGCAGTGTTTTTTTGTTTTTTTTAAGTGCGGCATCCATTAATATTTCCACTGGTATGATAGGTAATGCAGGAACAGACCAAGGATAGCTTTATAAATGAAAATATACCAATGAATAAGACAGCAGATTGACAATGATGGCCAGCTCACCTGACAAAAGAAATTGCAGTGATGAGTATGAGATTTATAACCAGTTAAGAATTGTATTGCTTCATGATACACATCATCCTGCAAATGCAGTGAGGTTGCGGTACCATCTACACACATAACAAAACAGTAATAAATCAGAGGCAGGAATGTCATTAAAAAAAGATTTGTTCTTGTACAGAAAAAAAGGAAGTCCCATGTGTAAAGAAAAAAAAATGTTTTATCTCAATTTTCAATATTTGATTAAAATGACAGCTTAGTGTCAAGTCCTGTGCAGTTTCTATATGCTTTAGCCAACTCTAATGACCTGTAGGTTTATCTGAGTGACTAGTCTCAAAGGAAGTAAGTTAGAATGAAAAGTGTCAGACTGCAGACACCTTTGCACACCAGTAACAGCTTTTCCGTGGCTGTAAACAGCAGTGTTATCAGTGTAAAAAAGTATACAAGCATCAGTTATATGTAGGTGATGGTAACAAATAGAAATTAGATTGGACCTAAGTGGAACCCGTTGGCACACACTGTCTGTGATTTGACAGATCACTAGAAAACCAGCTTATACAGTGGTATGATCTGATAAACTAACATCTGGCAGCTTTTGACATAGTATATTATGATCAACAATGTCTAAAGCCTTTGACAGGTCAATAAAAAGAGCAGCACAGTAGTGATTAGCATCCAAGGCGTTAGAGATGTAACTTTTGTAGTTTCTGTTACTATACTGTGCTGTTTATAAATGATTGAACTCTTTCCAGGTTTCTTCTCAAGGCTTACCAGCAGAGCCCTATCCACCCTTCCAAAATCCCCCCCCACCCGACACCGGCAACTATGAGGACCAGGCCTTTTATGAGAGCCAGATTCACGCAGGAGGTCGCCCCCCGCAGGGTGAACTCAACATGCACCTACAGGGACTCAAGTCAACTGGAAACTATGTAGACTTCTACTCAGCCTCCCGACCCTACAGTGAGCTCAACTATGAAACAAGCCACTATCCAGCCTCACCAGACTCTTGGGTCTGAAGCGACACAATGATGGAGGAGGAGGAGGACAAGATGAATGATGGGGGGAATGGGGATAATTAAAGTTTGGAGTCAGAGCTGAGAGGACAGTTTGCCTCCCTCCTCATCCTCTCCCCTGTAGTTTCTGAGTAGCATTATAGATAGCAGGACAAAGGAGGAGGAGGTTGGAGCACTAGAATGGAGACATTACCACAGGACACTCCTTTCAGAGACGTCTGAGGAAGGCACGAGAGGGGGCGACGGGAAGAGCTGCCACGCATGTGCATGCACACCACCTACCAATCTTACACATTTTGTTTATGTGTTAAGTTTCTGATCAAGTGTTTTAAAGAGTGCTCAGCTTGGCAGGAGGACCTTGGACCCCTGAAGGATACGTAAAGGAGACAGATATGGAAAAAGAGTCAGAATGTATTGGGAAAAATGCTCTGGAGATCAAAAGGATGACAGTGATAGAAGAAAGTGGACTCCAGAACTGGAGGTTAAGAGAGATTACATGAAAGTGGTGACCTGTACTGTATATATGTGCTATAGTAACGTGGCTTGTAGTAATACGAAGCACAAGAGGCAGCTCTGTAGGACATTTAGTACTTCACTCGTACTTTAGTTTGGGCTTAAGCAAAGTGTCTCCTTCTCTGGGCGGAAGAATGGAATGTTTTTCTTTTCTCTTTGGTTTGATGTCTTTCTACTTTTTTAATTCCCATGTATAGTATTTGATGTCCCACTGTACATTGACGGAGATGCATTGTGTACTGTACATTGCACTATTTCTGTGTTATGTTTAGGCCCTTTTCTGCCACTGGGTCAGCCTCACCTTCTCACCTGAGATCATATGAAATAGCTGCACTTAAATCTCACACCACAGACATCTGTTTGGTCCAATTGTGAAACACTGGAGATGAACTGTTGGGTCACGGTGCTCCTTTCACTGCCCTGCTGTTTGCAGACAGTACAGCTGCCAAGAAGAGCTGAAGAGAGACTGATCTGGCATACATTCTTGCTTTATTTTTCTAGGCTAGCTTTTGCATTTCAACATCGTAAAATGTCTCCTTGTTGTTGAGGCAAAACCCTTACTCCAAGCGACCTGTCACACATTGTGTATATAACTGTGCCAAACAAGCGTAACATCCCCTCGGCTTAAAAAGAGGGCATCAAGGAGTGCGTCAAAAGGGTCCAAGTTCAGCTGAACGACTTCTCTGTTCAGACGAAGCCAGTTTGTACATGCTTTGGTTTTTCTAAACTGTGTTTTACCAAGATGAAAACTGTCCAACTTGCACTGACAAGAAGAAAACCACAAATATGATAATGTCAAAAGAAATTCCACTGAGGGACGGTGGGACCTGGCAGAGCTTCACTCGCTCAGATGATGTACAAATTAGTTGATTTCTGTGTTGTAAAATAATCAATGTTTGAAGTACAAAACGAAAAAAGGAAAAACTTTTCTGAGAGATGGGTTGCAGTTCTAACTTCATGGTAGACAAATCTGTTAATAGAGTATGGATATATATTATATAAATGCAAATATATACTTTTTATGTGCAGATGTGGATGTCACTTATAGCAGCAACATTAATGAGAAAAGACTTGTAAAAAAAAAAAAAAAAAAAAAGATAACAGCTACATGTAGGCCTTTTGTTCACCTCTTTTTTTCTGGTCAACACACTAAAATGTCAACTTTGTGTAGTAATGTCGTTGCTATGTGGGGTAGCGTAGTCCAGGGTCCAGGGTTCCAGGTTGTCACTGAATCAAGCCAATAAGGTGCTACATTTGTGACAAGTATTACCAACGTGTCGGTATTTTAACACTGCACAAAATATCTCTGGAGCATTAGGACTATCTACAGCGCCTTGCTAAAGTATTCGCACTCCTTGAAGTGTTTCACATATTGTTACGTAACAAAAAACAAACTTCAGTGTATTTGGATTTGAATTTTACTGGATAGAGCCACACAATGTGGGTGAGGTAAGGAAAAGGATACGTTTTTTTTTTTTTACTGAAAATAAAAGATTAAAAGTGTTGTATGCATTTTTATTTATCCCCACTGATTCAACACTTTTGGCTGAAATTACAGCAGCAACTCTCTTGAAGTGTGTCACTAAGAATCAGTTAGGGCACTGATTTATTTTGTACTGTTTCCTTCAAACTCACTTAAATGGAATTATATTTTAGCTCCATCAGAACTTTTAGGATTGTTGCCCTGCTGGAGAACCCCAATTCTCTCTGTATTCATGCATTCAAAAACACTCCTGCCTCACTCATTCAAGAACTGACCCAGCAGGGGTCGACCAATCACGTTGCGGTATTATGGTTTTAGGCGGGACATACAGCTGTGAACAAAGCAAAGGTTGTGAGCGCACAATCAACATGGCAGTGCAGGAGGAACCACGTGTAGCTGCTGCTATATCTGTTTTGTCAGAATACACAATTTTATCCAAGAATAACAAGAAGCACTTTGTGCATTTTGGATGGTAAATGTGTTTGTGCCTTTTTTACCAGCTGATTGGCTTAAACCAAACACTGGTAGGCAGGCTCTAAGTGTGGCATTGCCCAATCAGCTGTGAAAGTTGTGCTGAATATCTCTCCTTTCTCTGAATAGATCTGATGGTAGCAAGCCAAGGTTGGTAATGTCTAGAAATTAACTAGAAATTCTGTCAATTTTGTTTAATTAGAACTACTTTCACACTTTTTTTTTAGCTGAAATGTGACTGACTTTTTATGTGTGACTTTTTAACAATCGGTTTCCATTTTGCCACCAGAAAGTGAGTATATAGTTTTCTTCTTAACATTTTTTTCTCCTTTTAAGTTCTGGATCACTGCAACTCTGCCAAATTTAGCATTGACTTCTTTATTCAATGCTCTCCTTCCATGGGCTGCCGGTTAAGTTTGACAACCGTGTCTTAATTTTTGTGTAATAGATTTCACAGGAAGCTTTCCAGAGTTTGATTTAGGAATATCAGATCAAAGTGGGGGGGAAGGAATATGCACAACATATATTTCATATTTCTAATTCCTAACAAATTTCTTTAACTTCACTATATACATCATTCTCTTTGCTAGTGTAGCACATAAATCTTAATAAATCCCACCAAAGTTTGCGATTGTTGTGTGATAAAATGTGCAAAACCTCAAAGTGTATGAACACCTTTGCATGTACATCTATAAGCTGACCTCCTCAAGTCAAAGAGAAAAACTTGCATCCCATGAATGCATGAGTATTTTTGTCATCAAGTGACAAAGGCTAAATTGGAACAGCTGACAACAGTCCCTGGCCCTGCCTGCCAACTCTTTTAGAAGTCCTAGAGGTCATCTTCCAATGCTTAACAAGCCACTCATGACGCAGGTGTTTTCCACAGACACACGCTGGATGATCAACAGATGTGCTGTAATTCTCCGTGAGCATCGGGAAACTGATTCATGTATGTCTTTGTGATCCTTAGGCAGAAAGCCTGACTTATAAGACCTGTATGGAGATATAATGTCGGTTATTTTATTTTATTTTATGTTGCTAGACCAAATGTGTTTTAAAAAGACAATTGTGAATCTTTCTATTGCCTCAAACAGATTGCAACTGCTCCAAAAAAATATAAAAGGACCATTGAAGAACCTTTGACTGCCCCAGTTTGATTTCTTTGCTGCAGAAAAAGATGCTTCTTTGTTGTTATAAAACTGCATTTGATAATTCCAGTAAACCTTTATGGTAGGGCCTTCTTTTTCTGCGCTTTTGCTCTTTGATAGCCCTCCGTGCTGGTGAGGCTAATAACTACTGGCCCCTGCAGATGTGGCATTTATTGACAGCCGTCAGAAACACCTCCTGGCTCCTATTGATTGCTTTCACTCAAGCGCAGTCTGCTTCATGTTGCCGACTAGGCATGATGACAGTTTCTGTAAATGGGTCAAAAAAGATACGGATTTTAAAACCAATGTCCAGCAGCCTCCATGTTATGCAGCAATGCAACTAAATATTTAGTTGTAAAAATCATCTGATTTTTGCTATAATCAGCCAATCCCATGGTAGCAGTAACATCACCCCCAGCCTGCAGAAGCACAGTCAGGGTCTATAGAATCTATTAATTACAGATGAATGGCTGCATCCATGTGTGGTTAGGTAAATATGAAGAAATTTATATGATATAATTTTTCAACAAAGGAAGAATTATGGAGCAAAGTCTCAAGCAGAATCTTCATTCCCTAACTACATTGTTGTCACTCATAGCATTATCCTTAGTGAAGTCATAGGTTTTTGTTTGAGGCTTGCAAATCCACAGACATGAAATAGACAAAAGAAACCTGAGAATTTGTAAATATTTACTTTAGTCTACTTTATATCTTGCTATTCCTAGCTTTTATTAAGCATCACTTGAAGCATGGGGAATTAAAAATAACAAATGAGCTGCCTGACATGCAGGAGGAAAAGAAATTAGTTTATTTGTAATTATGACAGTTGTGGATGTTTTCTCAATCTTGCATGCTGCCACAGATTGTTGACCTGTGAAGGGTCATTAGTGCTCTCTGGTGGCCATAAGGGAAACTGTATCGCAGGTCAGGATGGCAGCCATTTTACTCTTGCTGGTCCATTCTGCCTGACTCTTCCCAGATGGTACTGCAGAACAAAAAAATCTTTTTGTAAATGCTACTATTTTTTTAAAAGCTCTCACAACAGCATGAGGATCATGATCTTCAAGAAATTTCCAGATAAAAAAAATACTTTTGGTGGTCAGGGTTGATATTTAAGAATCAGAAAGCAGTTTCTTTCTTTGCTTAATTGAAATGTTTTATGTCTTAATAGTGGCAATCATGTAGTTTACAGCAGTAACATGACCTTTGACCCTGAACACTGATTTAAAACATGCAGGTCTGTAGTTCTATAATCATATCTTTACATTCTCTTTGTGTATGTTTTTTTTTTTTTTTTAACAGGATATATATATGTACAAATTCAGGTTTCCTTCTCGCCTCATTAGTAAACAAGGCCTAAAGAGGGCAACCCGCCCTTTCCTGGTCAAGAACCACGGACTTGGAGAAGGAGCTAATCTTCATCACCCCCATTTGATACTCTGCTGCAAACAGCCAAGCGTACTGTTTAGGTCCCAGCCAGAAAGAGACAGCAGAGTCATATCAGTGAAAAGCAATGATGAAATCTGCCTGTCCCTAAACCAGACTCGCTTCTACAATCAATTGTCTCTAGAAGTCCTGTACATGAACATTTTTAATATGCCAGTGATGGAAGGCAGCCCTGCCTGAGTCCAACATGTCAATATTAACAGTAGCAATGTGAATTAGACTTCTGCTTAATTCGGCACAATGTAAAAATGGTCAAACGCATCTCTACGTCCACAAAACAAATGCAGACCGGTTGGATAAGTTCTAATAACCCCTTAAGCACTCTGTTGAGGGTGGCAGCGTGGTCCAGGACCGGGAAGAAAAACACACACCTACCTCCTAAAGTCACGGTTCAGCAATCAGATGAACTCTGCTTTCCAACACTCTTGTTTAGACCTTCCCTAGAAGGAGGGTGGTCCCCCCTGTAGTTACAATGGAGTCTAGGCGGAAGTTCAACTGAAGAAACTCATTGCTTTTCATACATCCACCTGCGACACAGCCAATCAGTTTTGAACCAAACCTCCACAAAAGCCAATCGGCATCCAAAGTTCATCTTAAAAGGCCTCCAATGCGCACCTGTCTGCTCCTGTGCGCAGGCGACGGATGCGCTGTGACTTCATTTAGATGACACAGTTTCAACCCACCTCCAGCCCCTCCACCACCATCGTAGCTAAAGCTTCATCAGAGTGTCACTCCTACCGGACTCTTACTGCGCTCCCTGTCTCATCTCAACCGGTGCGGCAGAAGACCACCATTTTGAGCCTGGTTCTGCCAGAGGTTTCTTCCCAACGGGGAGTTTTTCCTCTCCAATGTCGCTTCATGCTTGCACACCATGGACAGGATCTCTCAGCCTGTGTTATCCAACTGGACTTCCATCTTCCAGGTCCCTGAGTGAAGCTCCATATCAGCTCACACAGTCCACTGGATCTCCCCATAAAGCTCAGCAGACCATCTGGCTAACCAGCAGTCTACAGAATGACCAACTTAATCTATCTCCACTCCACCACCAGTTTCATGCCTGGGGGGCAAACAGCCCTATTCTTTGCTCCTGTTCATCCATATCTATCAAAATTAAGTGCTATCTTTTCTGCCGAGGTCTGAGTGATAAAGACAACGTAATTGTATCAATAAATTTCTCCTAATTGTCTTTTCTCTTTGTGTGAGTTTTTCAGATTGAAACACCCTCGGGTCCTGTAAAAAGGAACCCGGTCTGCCAGTCCACATCTACATACTTTGGAGATATGGTCAGATTTCATGCAGCCTGTTCCTGCAAATATATTATCCTAGATAAACTACTTCTTCCAGCTGTTTCATGGATACATTTTAAATGAAAAGTAGAGTGTTAAGTGGATACTGAAAAGCTGCACAATGGACATGACTACCAGGCTAAATAAACTACTCCGCCAGTTGTTTACTGCTCTTTATTTCATTATATAAAATACAAATCGATTTATGGAAGTAATGAAGAAACTGTTGAACTACTTTTAAATCATAAAACTAGGAATGTTAAATAGAACAATGTTAACAGTAAGGATAATTTCATTTGTCCATTATTTGTAAATGTAAGTAGAAACATTAGAACATTGATTTGTTCTGAATAAAAGCCACTGCTTGAAATCCTTTTTTTGTTTTTGTAAAGACAAAATCAAAATGCAAACCAACAATTTATAAACATTATATGAATGAAATTTTAAAAGAATACCTTAAAGTTTTAATGTTCAATGTTTTTTTAAACATTAGCAACATACAGTAAACCTATAGAACAGTAGCAGTATTCTTGAACTTGAAACAACACTTTTACAATGAATTTTGGATATGTTCTGTTCTCCTTGTAAAAAAGTGGAATGTAATTTTTATAATCCTTATTTTTGATATCCATAGTAAAAGAGAATATATATATATATATTTTTTTTATGAGGAATTAGCCTGTTACTGATCTACAGTGTGACACAGGTGAGAACCCTCCTCAAATAGATCAATCTTAGGTGAAAAATAAGCATGTTTTTTCTAGTGGCTAATTGAAGACATCTGACCTGTGGTAGTGTTAGTTTGCCGCAAAGTTTGGGCAACGATTATTAAGTTTCATGTCATAGTATGTGATCAGTTCCAGAAAATCTGATCAACATTTTAGGGTTATAGCTGAATGTTTATCAGGGCAAAATCTAAGGTTATAATGTCCACTTGAAATCTAAAAAAAGAAATTGGAATGACAAAGTGGTCAATTATAAAAACACCATCTAGCTATCTGAAAATCCTAGATAGATTATATATCAATATTAAAATGTATTAATGGTTTCTATGATGAGAGATCAAACAGTTAATTGTCCTAACTAAATACAAAAATACATTGATAAATGGTCAGTATGATATGCAGAAGCATACTCTTATCATATGGGAATGTTATTGCTTTTATTCAGTTTTTCACAAATTGTTTGTAAAATCCAACATTAGGGATGTGGTCCCCAACAAATGAATGAAGCGTTTAGATACCTGATATTAGCTGTTAGGGCACTCCAAGTAATCTGTAATAAGAGCAAAAATAATTTGATGGAAGTGATGTACTCAGAGTTTTTTTTTTTTTATTTGTCCTTGGAATTCAAATTTTTAGTTTCCTGTCATAGATAAACGAAATAGGCTTCATGAAGGTTAACTTGCAGCTGAGGAAATAGGTAACAGAGCAGCCCCATGCTCAATAATCAAAATGGCTTTGAACCATCTAAGACAAAGAAGAAAGAGGCATAGGAACACATTATTACTTCTGATCATTTGTATCTCATTAAACCAGTGCCATGCAGTCTAGTGTACAACAACCATCTGTACTAATGTTCCCTAAATGACTGAATGCATGAAAGGAAAGGAAGAAAACACAATTTTATAAACTTAAAAATAAATTAAGCAAATATTCTTTTTCTGACTTTCAACTAGAACATATCTAATCCCTCACTGTAACCTGGCATAAGCCGGATTGTTGTTCAATTTAAATTCTTCACAGTATGCATCTGGAAAGGCTCCTGGGGAAAGTGTTTGCTAAAGGGAGGGACATTCTATACAATTCTTCAAGCTGATTGAGTAAATCACCAAGTGGCATCCGCCTCCCATGTCAAGCTTTTAATCAATCACAGCAGCAACTGTAACGAATCACATTGAACAAACTCTTACCAAATCTGGTCAGCACATGCAAACAGCCTCAAATCCGCAATGGCACAAATCACATCCCTTTCCTGTTGTTTTAAAAAAGAAATAGAGCTAAAACCTGCGCAGCCATGTTTGTTTTGCTTCAGCCTTCTCTCTCTGTTTAGCTTGTTGACGTTATACATAGCACTGCATTTTATTGGTTTAAAATATTTCTGTATAAAGGCTAATGAATCTATTGGCTTCTGGCTAGATGTAGTTTGTGTATTTGTGAGATTGTGCATTCACAAATCTCACAATAATTCATCTTGCTTGCAAGGCAAGGGATACGGAGCTTGAACTTCCAACACAACAGAGCAACTGTTTCTACTGCTATTACTAGTTAGCTTTTCATAATTAACATATTACTGTGATAACTGTCTTCCTTGTGGAACAAAACAAGTTTTTGTTTTTTTATGACATTTTCAGTGTGTAAATTTGCCATCTGGCAAACAGTTTGAGCAAACTGGCACTTCTAACTGACCCTTAAGAAATAAAAAAAATCCCACGTGGGTTATATTTAGTCAACTTGAGTTGAACAATGGATAATACATCTAAGAAGACTAATGAATGCTATTTCTTTCTTCTGGGATAAAAAAATACTTTGCTTCTTTTTAACTCTCCGTCTTTATGTATCAAATAAATGTCAAATTAAGAAGATAGGTACTTCTAGTTGTTGGAGGATGGCAACAAATACTTGGTACATTTGTTGCCATCCTGTCTTGTAAGGTTCTTATTCCAAGCATTTCCAAAGCAAAACCAAGGTGTTTGGTCTTTGTCGTACTTTGTAAAAAAAAAAAAACATCTTTTACAAAAGTTAATTCTAGAGTTCACTTTAGCTAATGCTACATATTCAACGTTACAGCATCTAATAAACATTCAAAATAAGAATAAAACATTTGATATAACAAACTGCAATGTTTCCAGTGGTGCTATTTATTAAAAAATAGACAATAATCATTACCTTGTTTTGTATCATATTTATTCATTACAGATACTTATCTTGTGTTAAACCATAATTTTTGTTATTGTTTTTATTTGTTGCTTTAGAGAAAAAGCTAAAAACAGCCAATTACAGGCAACATATGGCACAACTCACAAAGCCGGTAGCTTTCAGACAGAAAACTATCCCGTGATAACTTTAAAAGTCAGAATGTCAGAGTGAAGAACTAAGCTGTATATTTTCGGCTCTTCCTTTCAGCTTCTTCACAAAGCCCTTACAAAGCCTCTGTGAGCTAGCTCTCCATCTCAGCTCTGAAATACTGCTTAACTGCCCTCGTCCTCAAACATCCCCAGCAACAGTGAAGAACGATGTCTTTCTGATATGTGCTCCGTAGTCTCATCTTACTTCATTCATTCAGTTGTTGCAATTCTCTGAATCTTTAATCTATTTGTCAGGTTGTAGATTCCTTGTTTTCTGGCCTGATTCCTCCAACTTTTATACATGTATCTAAATGAAATCACTCACATTTGACCAAATCATGCTTTAAGCAAATAACTCTTTGTCTTTGCATGAGCGCTTGTCATTTTGCTGTTATTGTTTTATATCTTCAGAGTAAAGGTTGGCTATCTCATGTAGATCCTTCCACATTCCTATGATGCCTTGGAGAAAAACTAGAAGGTTGGCTTTACAAAAAGAGAAAGCTCAGCAGCACTGCCTGTTTAACAGGGTTCCTTGAAAGATGTCTGATATGTCAAAAAATACCTGAGATTCTAATGTTTAATCCAAGTAACATAATTGTTTACATTTAGCTCCCTTTTCTGCTGTTTAGCACTACATATTTCACCTCTAATGGAAGGTGTGCAAATTCAAGAAGAGACAAGGCAACAAGGCCATCTGAGGCCTGTACCACAAAGCAGGATTACTGGGTTAGTGAGACAACTTAAGCCTCAACCCTGACCTTCAGGTACCACAAAGCTGGATTCATTCTTAGCGAGGCAAGTCACCATGGTAATGTACTCTGAAACCTGGTTCAGGGCAGGCTAGCCTTCAGAAATGATTTGATTCCTAGAAAACGCTCCACCCAGCAGCCAATTAGCTATTGGGGAAACAATGACGTGCCCTTTCAATGAAGACTAGATTTAATTCAGAGGGGAAAAATCTTTACATTTTTAATGTTTGCTGTAATGGTATAATTTAGAAGGAGAAATGTTAGGGCATAGAGCTTGGAATCCTGAGGTTCTGAGTTTGAGCCCCACTCCCACAGACTGACATTTTGGGTCTCTAAGCAAGTGCCTTAACCCCTGATTGCTCCCCGGACGCCACACGATGGCAGCCAACTGCTCCTCAAGGGGATGGGTTAAATGCAGAGGTAAATTTCTCCACTGTGAGATTAATAAAATTCAGTTACTATTATGATTATGATTATGATTATTAATAACCAGGTAAAAAAAAGAAAAGAAACACTAAAATGCTGCAAAGTTTCATTTAAGTAGAAAAAGTGTAACTTGCGCATTTTCGCAGTTGGCTCATGGTTTTGATTGGCCTGCTCCCTTGAACCTGCCCATTTTTACAATGCACGTTCAGAATTTTGTTCAGTCAAAGCTGGAATGAGTTAGCAAGTTGATCACCAGCGTCGTGGTACCACTGATCCTGATGGCCATTGTTGTGGATTGGTTAAATTGGATAGCCTGGGAGCAATCCTGCTGCATTGAGCTGGCTTTGTGGTACAGGTCTCTGCATCCACAATCTAAACAGGTATGAACAAACTTTTTAGTGTTATTCACATTAAAGGTTTAGATTTACTAAGGCTGCAACTGTGTGCTTTGTGTCCACAAGACACAAGCTCTTGTTGGAAATTTCACAAAGTTATAAAGTGCAGACACTTCCTTCTGCCCTTCATCTTCTTCTAAGCAGAGATAGCATTCGCCGCCTCTCCTCTTCTTGTCTCTTCTCTATTTTCTTCATCTTGTAATCCCATTTGGGGATCTTAAGCTGGTTTTCGTTGCTGCTTCTGCCTGGGTTTTCTGGCGTGAAGGTTGGAGGTGGAGCCTTGCAGAGCCTGACCTTTGGCACGACAATGCCTGGCCTCACGCTCCTTCGTCTCAGCATGTTGAGTGGCAGGAGACTGGCTCTTCTAATGGCCACCGTGGACACTGCTGCCATGTCACTGATAATTTGAGGCTGCAGGCTTGCCCGTCGATCCCTCACTTTGGGAATGAGTTGGACCCTTGAGTTCTGGAAAAGCTTTTTATAGTTGCTCAGCCTGTCGGGACCCAGGCGTTTAAGTTCTGCTACCCTTTGCCTCCTCAGGATCTCCTGCACGGCTTGTCGGCGTTTTCCAATGCACGGTGGGCTACTTGGGCACACGGTGTGGCACGCTGTGGCCATGAAGGGACTAGAGATGGCTGTGGTAATCCTCACCATGTGTTCAAGAACACCATCATTCACAGGGTTTACCTTGTTGTTGACAAATAACCTGTAAGGGCAGCAAGACACGAGTTTCATCAAGCGCTGACAAAATGTCTGTGGGTTCTGTGCCTTCAACACGAGTTCCTGCAAAAGAGACATTATTTTAATGTTTGAATAACTATTAGACAGTGCATTTATACTTACAACTTAATTCAATTTTATTGCATTAACCTCCAACAATGGCCACTCCAGGGAGAAGGAGTCACAAAACTGTTCAGCACAGGGCTTTGATATAAGCCGAAGCATCAGGTCAGCCGTCTCGTATCGACCAGTGAAGAGAGCCCACTCCCTGGGGGTCATTTGCCGTCCATAGTCCCGAGCTTGGATATCACTTCCTGTGTGGAGATTTATTTGGGACAAATAGAGTTTAAAAAGCATTATCAAACATGTCAAGACATATATTTCTCAAAGCACACTTTCATATATTCTTATTTGGGTTTGCGGCAAAAAATAAATGAATGTCTTCCACTTAGACATCATGGTGATGTTTTCAAGCTAAAGCCACCCTGTTGAGACCTGAAGATGAGTCCCTGCAAAATAAGAACTTGTTCATACCTGCCAACATGAGGGCTCTTACACACTCAAGCCTGCCCTGCATTGCAGCCTTCATCAGGGCTGTGAAACCATGACAGTTCCTCCTCTCGATATCCAAACCCGGAAAGTAGTTCAACAGATAGTTGGAGATAAATGCATGACCTGTGAACCACAGAGAAATATTTGTTAATTGTGACATCTGAGTTTTCAAGGACCTGTCTGTATTCTCTCACATCACACCCACAAATCTATGTTTATGTATATTTGTTCAATAGAGCAACACAGAGTAAGGCTTGATTGTAAAATATAAGGGAAATGATGGAAGGTTTTTCAAACCTTTTACTGTCGTAAATCTAGATAAAAGTGGTTTTCTTTTATTTTTAACTTGATTATTTTTAACTTGATTGTCAAGATATTCTAAATGAAATCCAAATAAACCAGTTGCTTTTTACATTATCTACCGTAGTCATCGAATTTCCCTTTCTGTGCCATTTGATATCAGTATAAACACAGTTGTTATGCCAACAAATTGTTTAGCAAAGAACCAAAAATTTACCAGACAGGTGAGTTAAAAGTTTTCTGCTTTCAGACAAATTTAAACCCAGATCAATCCAATGGACCCTATTCTATTTATATACACAACTTCAGGCTATCTAACATTTTAAGATGTTATAGTCTAATGAGACAAAAATTGAGCTTTTTAGCTTATAAGTGACAAAACAAACTGGATCAGAAACCTGATGGTAGGTTGGGTGATGCTAAAGTAAAGGCCAACATATCTCAGACCTAATTCATAACATATGAATTTTACCAGCGGTGAAAATTAATTAGTTACATTTACTCATGTTACTTTAGTTAGGTACAATTTAAGTGTACTCTATACTTTGTTAAACAGTTTACACAAAATGCACTTATAATTATACTTGGGTGTGATTTGCTTCAGCAATTTTACTGAGTTACATTAAAGTTACATCCTTCCATAATAAAGAAAAGAAAAACTTAAGCAACATCATGATCCATCGGCTGGTTTGGAGGTGCATTATTCAGACACAGGTCACACCACAAAGCTGGTTAAATTAGCCTAAAGAGATCTAATTCTCCTCATTTACTAACTCAAAATCAAACCCAAGCATGTATATGGAGGAAAGTTGAAAAGGTTTAGTGTTTAAAGTTTTTTTTTATGTAAAAAGGGATATCATATTTAGCAGATTAGTAATAATGTTATTCTTATTAATGTTTTACTAATCATCATTTTATTTATTACTCATGGTAACCAGCATTCTTAAAAAAAAACAAAAAAACTTTTAACTAAAGGAACGGTCAGTGATTCAATGATTAAGTACATTTTCATTTATCACTTAAAGATATTAACTTCCTTGGTTATGAAATAGCATTATGTATTTTTAAACCTCTATTTCTTTATTAGGTATTTTTCCTCTGTATAGGTTCTAAAGGGAAATAATTTTAGAATAAGTTGAATTGTTTGTGCTCCTCTACTCCAAGGTTTCTCTGCTCAAGAAAGAGTAACTAAGAAACTTAATTTAATTATAGTAAAATTTTAATGACAGTTTTTACTTAAGTAAATTTTTTAACTGGTAAGTTAACTTTTATTTGATAAATTGTCTTCAAACTTTTTACTGGAGCACATTATTTTTTAATCCTTTCTACGTCTGAACTTTACCAGTATGTTTCTTCCAACCTCTAGCAATATTAATTGTTGAGGCTCAGGCACAATGCAGGCTCAGGTTATCCTGAGCTAACTCTATAATTATGCTGCTATAGGCTTAGACTGCTGGAGAACATGGGGACCTCTTTTTCATCATTCTGCTTCATTCTATCTCTATTCTCCCACTTTGCGGTAGTTGTTAGTTCAATCACTAACGTTATGCTCTCTCTGGTTATTCTCATAGAAGCTTCATCTGGTCTGTTCCTGTTTAGCTATGACTTCACCCTGGACAAAAATATCAGCTGTGCTGCTGCTATTAACACCTTTTTTTTTTATAGATGTTGGAGCTTGGCCTGTTGACCTGAGAAACTCATGTTTCTCTGACTGTGACTAACAGTATGTGCTCTCTATCATCCTTTTACATGGGAGCTGGCTCTGAGTTTGTCTGACTGGCTGTGTGTTTCCAGGACAGGTCGCCTGTGGAGCTGGTTGACAGTTGCCTTTTATATCTCTGCTTCTTTTCGTATGTCTGCAGTTGTCTCCTCTAACCTCAGTTGGCCTCGGCAGATGGCCGCTCAAACCGAGCCTGGTTCTGCTGGAGGTTTCTTCTTGTTAAAAGGGAGTTTTTTCCTCTCCACTGTCGCTAAAAGTATGCATGGTGTGATTTATTACCTTTGGGTCAATGAGTAGTTGCAATCAATTGGTTTTCTTTAGATAGAAAACTTTTAATCGATTTGACTGTAAGATCTGGTTTTATTTTTTCTGTAAAGTGGCTTGAGATGACATGTGTTGTGAATTGGTGCTATATAAATAAACTTAATTAAATTGAATTGCAGGCTTCAGAAAGCGAAGCTGTGAATGGAGCAAAAGCTTAGAGTGATGGCAAAGATGCCTTCCAGTCACAAAGAATCGGACCTCATTACTAAACAACAATTGTTGAAATACCACTGCAAACATGCATCAGGCTGCTCATTAATTATAAAAAGGGTTTGGCTGCTCGGATGCTGGGAAGGGTATAAATCATTTTGACATGAAATTATTTATTAAACAGTAACAACACTATATACGGTATTTATAATGTTTTTTTTATTCTTGAGATATGCTTATCTGCTTTCCTATCGGAAGCAAACTTTGGGGTTGAATTAAATTATGTTATATCTAAACCTACCAAGTCTAAGAAGGGTTTTAAGCTTAAATGTGAATAATAGGCAAACCCTTCAAGGAAAACTGGCAATGGCTGAAAAAACCTGAGGGTAAGAGAGGTATTCTCCTTGCAGCCAAAATAAATACTGTAACATCATATAATGAAAGTTGCAATGGTAAACAAAGAAAATCCATGTGAATAGAATGGGAGTCTTATAGAAAGCTTGATTTTTTTTTTTTTTATCTTGTTATTATCGTAAGCCTAGGGATAACCCTAAGGCCTAAAAACAGAACTTAAAGATAAATAGTAAACCTGAGCATACATAAAGTTCAACAGCAGATTAGCTTCACCTGGAAAAGATTTGGCATAGCGTATTTCCAAAATGCAGGATGCTAATACATTTCAGCAAAAGATGACTTCTGAAAATCTGGAAAAAAGCCATCAAGTCTATAGCCAACGAAACTTGTTAATACGTTTGTGTTTTTCTTGTTTTTTTTGTTTTTTTTTTGTCATATTTTTTTTTTTCATTTGTCATTCATGCATTGCAAAAGTGTAGCTTTTACCAGAGAAATGCACATTATTAAACTCCATCCTACTTGTTAAAAATAGTCTCAGCCTTGGATACTTTGTCATGAAAAATTCGTGAACCATTCAGGGTCACTCAGTCTGATTCCAATACTACATCTCAAAACTATAACTTTTGTTTTCACTTTTTCTGTCTGCTTTTGCAGAATGATGGAGCCTCAGTGTTGAGAGTATTTATTTTTTTTTTTTTTTATGAAACTGGATCGATTCCTCTTCTAATGAAGCAGAAAATGAAAAACAAGTCCTCCACTGTTTATCACAGTCTCCAGTGAGCTATTCATCATCATTATGTGATAAGAGACCAGAACTCTGTGTCTGCCACATCTGGCTGAGTCATTGTGAAACTACTGCTGATGCTACTCTGTCATTGCAAACACTTTGATCCACTAGACTTTATATTCCATGACTTTTATACTGGGCTTTGAACTAATAATTGCTTTTTTTTCCACAGTAAACTTCAGTGTGAAACTTGTAAAGTATTACTATAGATCTAACAATGTATAATAACTAACTGAAGATTCTCAATCATCCAGGGTTAATCATTCTGTTAGTCAAATTGAACCCGACGAAAGGGTTCGCCCCTTTGGAATGGGGGTCGTTTGGGTTCTTTGTTGGCCTGTAATACCAAAACCTGTCTATGTCTCTGAAAGGGGGGTTGTTAAAGGGAATTGTTACAGTTTCTGTCAACTTATTAGCTGCACTGTGGGTTTTGGAAAGCTGAAATCTGAACAGATGTCAACCCCCACCAGGACATTCTTTTGAGAGTAAGGTTCACATTTTGGACAAAGAGGACAGGTACTTTGAGAGGGGCGTGAAGGAAGCGATCCATGTAAAGAAAGAAAAACCAACCTTTAACAGAGGGGGTTGACTGAGATTTCAGCTTTCAAAAATCTACAATGCATCTTTACAGTTGATTACTTATCATGCAACCCCTACCCCCTTACAGTGGAACAGACCACCTCACCTGTCCATCCAGGCCAAAAATTCGCTCTAACGACCCCCTTTCAGAGACAAACCCGTTCGTCTGGTTAAAATTGCATGTTTTCTCAGCCAAAAAAAGGCTTTGTTTTTTGTCCAATCTATAAAGCCTCAAACTCAACTCTATTTCTGACATCTTGAATTGAAAAAGCTTCCTGGGTGGGAAGCGAAATGTCTTTAAACTTGGAAACAAAGTCCAGTGGATTGTTTTTTTTTACTTTTTTGGAATGTACCATTAAGTGTGTTTCTGGACCATATTTAGTGCTTATCACAACACTGAACATTGCATAATTCAGATTTATTTAGCACTACTTTGTCAATGTGACATCTGATACTGTACAATGCAAATGAAAGTTAGTTTGAAGGAAAACGTACGATAAACGCCTCAAAATCGAGCAGATAGATAGTGTTATAAAATCATTCCCCTGTGACCAATCAGCATCTCAAGAAAATCATTCAGTGTCAAATAAAATTACATTAATGCTCCTGATTAGTTTGTGACTGAAGCTGTTAATAGGTATCTTTTTTCTCTCAGTTTCCATTTCCCCGAAAAATACATGAATAAAAAAGAAAGTACCAGTTATGACAGTCGTTGTTCCATAGCTGGAACTTATACAACAATCTGTGTTACAATTAGTAGGGAGGCTGATTTTTGTTTACCTGCTTGAGCTGCAATAATTAGTGCGGTGTTACCCTCGTTGTCCTGCCAGTTCACATCCAGGTAAGGGCACTGAGAGAGAGCAATGACAACGTCCACATAGCCATGATAACACGCTGCAATGAGGCCAGACTAAAACACAGAAAAATAATAATGATATAAGAGTTTGATTCATTTTAATCTTTGAATTTGAATGAATAAAATACCCACAATCTACAAATGGACAATGAATGATTTTTAATCTATTACTTTAAAATTATTCCACGCTTTTTTTTTTTTTTTTTACAACAGTACAAAATTAAGCTTTTTCTAAATAGTTCAATTTCCATCTTAGAAATATGTTATTGAAGCTAATTTAATAGCTAAGAAGAGAAAAAGATAATTAATGTTAACTGTCCATTGGGGATTTCCTGCTAGATTGGTTCATTGGCAAAGCACCTAATTCTTACCATCACACATCCACTCCTATTATAATGCTTTTACTGTGCGCCTCATCGAAGGACATTCCACAATGGATCACACTGGCAAATAGGCAATTAAAACATGCTTGTATAACACCTGAAAGTTAATCTGTTCTGCCCCTGGGCCATGCTATCCTGGGTGTCGACTTATATCGACAATATCAAAATCATATAATTACTTTATGTCTTTATTTATAAAATGTAGCATCTCTCTCTGTTCTTCTACTTCATGGTTCCTACAAACAGACACCATTCTTATATCCCAATCAGTCTGAAAGTAATAAATGCAAAAAAAGGCTGTAGAAATGTATTTTACTGAATTCCATGAATCTATTTGTATCGAGAAAAATACCCCTATGTGACATACTGTTTATAGCTGTATAAATTCAGAAAAAATGTTTTCTGCGTACGGTAAATATTATTTTATACAGACAGCTGGAGGCTGCTAACCCAAATTGACATAGTAAAAAATAAAAAATAAAAACTCTGGACGATAAATATCCAGGAGGTCCATCTGGTTCTAATAGAAAGACACAACAGATGGTATCCAGTTTGCTGCCGTTTACCTAGAAAAAAAAAAATAAAAAAATCAGTTTAGCAAAGTGCCGTGCTTTCCAAGAGGTTAAGTTCTGTAAGGTTTTTCCTTTCAGAAAGCCCCAAACCCACAGAGGGGTTACCTTAATAACCGTAAATCATTAAAGCAAACCGGGGTGCACCAAACCCTCTTACATTCTCAGTCTCAGTCTCAGTGGAAGCCTCTTGCTGTTTCTGTCCATGTCTATCAGCATACAGTGTCTCCTACCCGGTAGCAAGGTCACCGTTTTTAGTGAGCTCTTTAAAAGCTGAGCCCTCAAAGCAAGCTGCTTCTTTACGTTGTCCCTCTGCAGTTTACTCCCGCCATCTGTCGAGAAGGCTTAAATGGCTGCTTGGAGTCTTATTCCTGAACTGACCTTCAGTAGTTTACCAAGTAAAACACCTACCTGTGCTTGGCTTTCTATTGAACCCAACACCACTGTTAGTGGGGACTTATATTGCTTCTTCACATCAAATCAATCACTTCTGTGTCTGTTCATTTAAGTTGTAAAATATGTCATTACAGCCCTGTCCAATGGACTGGCGAGCTATCCAGGGTGTACCCCGCCTCTCACCCATAGTGAGCTGGAGTTAGGCACTAGCAACCCTCGCCACCCCGCTTGGGGTAAGCGTGACGGATAATGGATGGATGGATGGATGGATGGATGGATGGATGGATGGATGGATGGATGGATGGATGGATGGATGGATGGATGGATGGATGGATGGAATATGTCATTACAGCTTGATGAGGTCTGTTGAAGAAAATCTCTTTAGCAACAGGCATTGAATTTCTCTTACATCAAGTAATTTATTAAAGCCAATCAATCCTTGCTATGGGTGGATCAGTACGGTAAACTATGGACAATCCAGACATCTATACTCTCTCATCTTTAGGTCAATCTAGGGAAACGACCAACATACATGATTATGAGCAGAACGCAGACAAAAGTAATGCATTAATGGATGAGCATGCAAAACATGGCCAAGTTTCCATAGCAATAACACTAGCAACTGCACAATGCTACCTACCGCTCCGCTATGCAGCCCATTTCTACTTACTGAGCACCTCCATTCCTTATACCAGTTTGAGCTCCATTTTGTCTTTAGAGATGCCTTGAAATGGCATTGCTAAAACAACTTAATGGAGAGGCTCTTATTGAAAAAGAGACATCGACAGAAAACTTCAAATCATCACATCTAGATTTTGGTAATAGCTTTTCAGGGGAAACAGATCTAGACTTTTTTTCCATAAAGCTAATATATTTAGAAGTAACTTGATCGTTCCAGCAGACTCCCACTCCCAATTATTATATAGAGGCAGTCTGACAAGTAGAAAGGTGATAGTTGAATTAATTTACTACTTTGGTGGTAAAGATGTGTTTGGGATACTTAGATTCTGTTGACCATCCAAAAGTGTAAACCCAGAAAGTATTAGCATGCGATATGAAAATCTTCTATACGAAACAGAAGAGATTGCAGTGACATGATCTAGATAGATACTTTAGAGTCTATACGCAGATTAAAAATGAAAAAAGAACACAAAAAACAATATAAAAGGTAATGAACCCAGACACCTACTCTTCTGTTCCGGTCGGTCTCTTTTACCTCTTCCTCAGTAACTCCTTGTCTTATCATAATCTTTACTATGATGGCATTGTTGTTGCAGCAGGCCTTAAAAAAGGAGATGGGTTCGGGGCTTTCAGGGCGGTAGAGGGAGCGGTTAATTTGGGAGATTACTGAATCATCTGGGGGATAGAATGAGTCATCTGAGGTGATGCTCTGGGTATCCAAGCGATCCGGTAGGGCATCGAAGTCCAGTTCCTCAAACTCCTGATAGATATCGTCCTCATCCTCCCAGTAGTTTCGTGTGTAATCAACTTCAGTCTCAGGATTAATGTCTTCTCCTGATACCACACAGTCAAGTCCATTTTCATCAACCTTGCTGATGGACATAATGGGTGTATCCACAGCCAAGCTGCTGGCTTTTCTATGAGTCCTGCCAAGCTCAACTCCGCCAGGAAATCCATTCTCTTTAACCTTTGATTTCTTCCCTTGCTCCTCTGTTATTAACACCATTTAAAACATCCCCTGGCCTCACTTACCTTTTGAAATTCATGTGGGGTGCCAATAAATTCTTTTATAGAACCCTGAGTTTACATCCATTGCCCCAGAGCACCATAGTGTCTCATCCCATTCACCAAAGGGTGAAATCCAAGTTAGGACTTGAATTTTAAGAGTTTTATAAAGAACCGAAAAAGGCCAAAGACGAAGCATGAGAACTTGGGACTGCATTAAAAATCCTCCAACATGGTTTAACGCATCTAATTCAATTTCGTGTGAAATCGGGATTTCGCAAAACTTTGCAACTCGTCCTCAAAGCTCTGAACATATGCATGATCTTTGACAGTCCCTCTGGACTGGTAAATATTGATAAAAAAGAGTCAATAACGACAAACTGTACTTGCTGTTCCTCCTCAAGGAGATTGCCAGTGACAATTTTTTTAAAATGGAGTCTAAAATGTCCAGAAATATCCATGAGTTGCAGAATACAGAAAAGCCATAGCGCTCTTCCACGTGACTTTTGACAGTGACCCTGTAAGTCACATCTTTGGCATTGTGCGATCCTTGCACTGGAAGAAGATGTGACACCCCAAATTCCTAGATTCTTGTGGTCCCACTCCGAAACTAGAATCAGAAGAAACTGCCGGTGCTGAGCAACTAATCCTGGGTTTCCCTGTGGAGGAGGACTGGGCTGTCTGATGGCCAGCTCTGGGATGAAAGGGATTCTGTTGAACTGCTTCTTGATAATCCATTTAGTCTTTCTCTCTCTCGCTCCCTCACTGACTGGTGCTCTTCTGTTACAATATGGTGTGACCTAAAACTGACTGATTCAAGCATGCAGAGAGGATTACAATGTTTAAAACATTCTCTGTCCATATGAAGGAATCCATAAAGCTTTTTTTATAGGAGGATAGAAAAAAATTACATTGGTTATTTTCATACCTGCTGCATTCCTACTTTAACACAAATATGCCTATTAGTGAATTGTCACTGCTTTTATCTCCTGCTGCACTTAACACAGCCAGCTTAAATTGGATTTCCAGCACACGTGACCTCGTTGGTATACAGGGTACAGTGGAAAAACTAGGATTGATCCAAACTTTAGCCTTGCCACCTCTTTCAAAATGAATTTCAAATCATTCAGTTATGCAGTTAGTAAATAACAAAGGTGTCAAGTAACAAAGTACAAATACTTCATTACTGTACTTAAGTAAACTTTTTAGGAATCTATACTTTTACTCCATTACTTTTTTTTTTCCTACTTCTGACTTCTACGCATAACATTTTCACACATGTATCTGTACTTTCTATTCCTTACATTTTTAAAACAAACATTACTCAATACTCTTGGCTTCGGTTCAGTGTTTATAAATATTTATTTCACCTCATGTGCGCTGTCCAATGCAGATCATTGCTGCCATCCACATCTAGTGAAAACTAGTGTGATTGGATGAATCATATAACGCAAACACTCATTGGTCAGCTAAAGGAAATCATCAGAAGCAAGCAGGTGTTCTTCAAACTGCAAACATGAATTGTCTATGCCATGCTACAATGTTGGATTCAGAAAAAGATGTTGAAATGTCTGAAAGGTCGGACACAGGCAAGAGCGTATCGGGAGACGGAGACCAACAAGACCTCCCTCATCCTTGGCCCTGTCTCAAAGAATTTTTCGAAATAGTCGAACAATTTAGCTTTTAGTTCACATAGTGGTATCTGGCTTTTTTTTTTTTTTTAAGTTACTTTATACTTTTATACTTTAAGTAGTTTTTGGAGCACATACTTTTTCACTTTTACGTGAGTAAAGAGGTCAAGTTGATACTTCAACTTTGATACTTCAAACCAGAGTGTTTTTAAACTGCAACATTTATACTCTATTTTAGAATGTGTGTACTTTTGACACCAATGGTAAATAAAGGGGATTCAGAGTAAACAAGAGGATAAGAATCAGTATATAAATATTAAAAGCTAAACAAATACCTGCAACATGCTGGACAAAAATAGTGTAGTGAACAAGCAACTGAATAGATGAATTTGATCTTATCTGCATTAAGATTAGAACTGTAACGCTACTGAATTTAGTATGTTCATTAAAGCACAGGTGAAACTTTAAATAAAGATCGAACAGGAAAAGCTAACGAAATGACAGAAATAACCAAAGATGCAATAGAAAATTATTTAGCAAGGACAAATTAAAAAGAAATAAAGGGGGAAAATGTTTTCTAAATACTGACAATGATTATTGGATTCAAAAGAGTAAAGCTTATGATATTCAGGCTGCTGATGTGGGCAAAGTTGGAAGACGGAGAAAACAAGCAGAACACAGAAAAGACAACTGAACCGAGCAGGAAGGAGCACAAGTGTTGGTAAAATAAAAGAACAAAAGTGGAATAGGTAAAACAGGAAGTAATTAGAGCACAAAGTTAAGAGGAAGGCTCTAAGAGGAGGAACCAGGCTCTAAAAGAGGGGGAATCCTGTCAATTATCTATCATCACTTGGTGCTTTTACAGGTAAAGAGCCTCATTTTGAGCTAACTACAGAGAAAAAAGCCTTAGAGCTGAAACTGTGTCTTGGCAATGCATGATTTAGCCGTCTTTAAGTTGTGCAAGTAGGAAAGAGATATAAGTAAATGGGAACACCTTTTTTAACTTGTTGTAAATAACATTTGAATGAGACAAATGGGATAAAGGGATCAGTACAGGAAAGAAGGGAACAAAAGACCGCCATATTGAGGTGGTTCATCACATGGTGGCTTTTGGGCAGTTACATGGTAATGTTTGCTTTTATCCCCAGCAAATTATGTAATATATAGTCAAGTCACAAAATGTTTAATTCATCTCCATCAAATTTACTAAAATAACATCTTCTTGACACCCTATATGTCACTCCAGCTCCTTAAGGAGGCAGAGACCAGAGATGCTTTATCCACAATTTGTTCGTCATAACATCGGTTAAATCCGCCCCTGAGAAATGGAGACAAGGGTGGAAACGTCAGGTTTGGCTAGGCACAGGAATCTGGTGTTAGCTGCATTTGTTCCTAATCTGCACTTGGACTAACTGTTGAGACTCTGCATTAGCTGCAAGGTAATTGGATTGTGTTGAAATAACTCCACATCCTGTTTCCTAGAGCTGCAGTCGTTTTCCTGCACCAGAGATGATCCCATGTTAAGAAACAAGCTGTCATTGAACATATAGTAGTATATTTTATCAGATGATAGGAAGCATAAACATATTTGAGCACAGCTGTACTCAGTGGTTAAGCTTGTGATCGACCCTCTAAATTCTAGCTTTCACTTGGGACTGAAAGAAATCTTAGATTAAAATAATAAATTAACAAGAACCTTTTTTTTTTTTTTAGGTGAGGGGCAACATTTATATTTATGATAAGATAAAGTTTCAATTTCAGGAGTTTGTCTAGCTGCCAGTGCTCATCTGAAAGACAACAGATATCCCCTTTTTCTGTTATAACATATTTTATTGTCTATGATAGAATCAACAATCAATAAAACTTTTACGTTTTATTTCACGTTACAGTACATGCCACTGCCTTTTTGCACATATAAAAAAATAGAACTCATTTGCTTCTAGAAATTGAAATTCAACATTAAAATTCATTGCGTCCAGCTCAGCTCCAAGGTACTAAAAAGGTCACTTTATAGCATCTTTCTGAGCATTCAACACAGCAGCAGAGCTACGGGTACTAGAAATAAAGCCAAACTTACGATCCGCCTTGGCAGAAAAGTATTAATACTAACTAAAATGTGAAATTCATTACAAGAAACAAAAAAAAAAAATCATTTCTACCAGGCAGTCGCTGCCGACAAATTCCGCTGTCTCAGCATCAGTCTTGTTAAAATGCAAATCCAGCTATGTTGATATTGTAACAGACTGAAATAATTGCAAAAAGGAACATAAAGTGCAACACAGTAGAATATGTAAATTAATTAACATCTGTTACCCTTCATGACCATTACTGATTCAAAACAAATAAATTAAACTTCTCTTTAGGACTGCAGAACACAACAGAAAATGTGACTCTTCTCACTGGCAGTAATAATGTTTCAGAGGTATGGGTCTTTATTTTTTAACCACTGAAAAACAACTAAACACCCATGCATGTCTAAAGGGTCTTAAAAGTCTGTTTTTTTCTGTAGAATGGGTCCATAACTCTGTTAAAGAACATCTCTAGATTGTAAAAGTAGAGCAGAGCAATGTAGAGAACTTGGTCCAACAAGTGAGAGGCTGAGCAGCCAACAGCCAGTAAGGTTTCATATTCACATGCAGAGTGTTGAAGTGAACAGTAGGTGGTGAAGGAAGTGAGGCATGGCGAGGATGTTTAGCGAATCTCCCCAAAGTTAAGAGTGTACTACATAAACTTCATCTTGTCCAAAATACACGTAGTTTAGGAGGAGGCTAGTGATAAAAATACAAACTGAGCTCCATTTGTCATTAAAAACCACGTCATTTCAGACATTCTAAAATTATACAGAGGACACAAACACATCACCGCCATGCAGGTATCAGCGATTATTTTCACTGCAAATTCAAATCTAAATAGGTATTTCTTTTCTTAAAATAACTGTATTTTTCTTGAATTAAGGAGGTAAGTGAGACACTTTGCCAATGGAATAAGACAATTTACATTTAAAATAAGAAAAAAAACTATTGCTTTGTCTTATTTCAAGTGCATATTGTCTTATCTTAAGAGTAAAAAAAAAATTCCATTTGCAAGTTATCTTATTTACCTACTCAAGTTAAGGGTAAATAGACTCAATTTAAGACATTTTTACTTATTTCTAGATTGTTTTTGCAGTGTTGTTTCAGTTTTTTTCCCTGTGGCTGATTCAGTTTGCAGTTTTGAAGCTGGTTTGTTAGATATACATGGAACATTTCATGATTCCATGCTTTAGTGAAATACGATCATGGACACAGAAATATAGAAGCTGCCCTTTGAGTGAAGCTTGAATCATCAGAGAATCAGACTGCCAACTGGGGAGCAACCATCAATCATTTCCTGTTCTGTTTAATGCGGTTATCAAAATGTGTCTAACTCGAGTTACGTCAGATTGTACTTCTTAAAACGCGAATCTTAAGAACTTATCAGAGCAATCCTCTGGCTGATTCCCACTCAGAAGCCTCTGTCTCTCTCCATATTCCCCACTCCCATTCAGACCATACACAGCATATATGGAACATACACCAAACCCCACGTTGAAAGAGAACTTCAGGAGTGACGCGCTGGAAAACGCAGCTTTGAAATACTGCAGTGCCTTGAAAAGATGAGGGCCTATTTGAACCATTTCCCCATGCAGAAAAGGCTAAATCTTGCTGCTCAGTTTTCAGCTTTACTGTAAAAACTTTACAACTCCATGAAGTCTGCAGAGCTGCGAACAGATCACTGAGCTCCAGCCTTTTCTGCATTTGAAAGTTTAAAGCACTTTAATGCAGCTCTTGATCAAGTTTTCTGAAAAAGAGTGGTTTCACTGAGCTTTTTCAGACTGGATCACAAATCTCTACCAATTAGAAATGTTTGGGGACATGTAAATACTTCAACCGCGCACAGTATGCGTTAGAATTTAAACAAAGAACTCCAACCAGTTAGAAATTAGATTTTCTCATCTATTTGACCTAATAGAGACAACAGTAGCTTATCAAAATATTCAGATATTCTACTGAAAGTAAAAACATAGCAGCTAAAGTTTTACCAAAGTGGACCGTAGTTGTTTTCTACCTCTACATTCAGTGTTGCCTTATTTTATCTATTGCTTTATTTCCACTTTTCTTTTCTGTTCATTTATACAATTATCTAAAGTGTTACCAGGCTCTTTAGTTTTAACAGTGACGGTGGGAAAAGTTGAACTGAACTTAAAATTGAACACAGTAGTTATGGTTACCTCTGTGTTTGCTCAATTCTAGTTCTGTCGCCACACTGAAGAAAAAGAGTTTCCAGATTCATCTTTAGCGGCTCAACCTAGATTCTGTAAGACAGCAATAAGCCTTTTCCCATCTTTTTTTACCCAAAGCTAAAATGATTCAGTTTTTAAATGTGTAAAAACAAGCTTTAGAAGGGCTCTACTGTTAAAACTTGGAGACTAACGTCATAAAAAGAAAAACATGTTCTTCACATTTTCAACCAGAAACCTTTTTGTTTATCATTTTTTTTCTCAGCCTCAGAAGAGACTTTAAAATTAAAACCATCCTGTTAACCATGGATGCAGGACTATGGAAGTTAGCCAACGATCTCCTTCACAAATCTAAACTATATAAAGGACGACAGATTTATTTTTTTTCTCCAATGTTTTCAAATGGAAGCTCAATCTAAGGTAAACGCTGAGCTCATCTGACCTGAATTTGAAGCAAGCTTCTGGAAAATAAAACAAATATCACCTGAGCAGGGGACTAGATCAGAAGGACCAGTGAGGGATGTTTAATTCTGCCAAGTTTGATTCAAGCAGAGAGCTTAAGAAGCTTAAAGACTTTGTTCAGAATTTTAACCTCACATGAAAACTTCTGGGGCAGAGTTTTCATGGGAGACGGTTGCTTGAGTTTGCCTGTCAAAGTCTTTGCTTCCCACACTGTAACCGTGGGAGATGCTGGAGAAGAAAGGGATGGGGCTGAAGTCAGAGGTTTGATATGTAGTCTTTGAAGATGAGAAGAGAAACAACAGAGAAAGGAGCTCCTGAAGGCCCCCGGTGTGAGGCGGGGTGTCAGCTTTATGAGGCGGTGCTGTGAGAGGTGGAGCTCCTGCCCGTCTTCCGCTCATAGTTTACCAATCGCTGTCCAACCAGGTATCTGGTGGAAAACAAAAAACACAAAGCATGTGAATTTAAACAAACACTGAAAATGACAACTAGATTATAATCTTTGTTTAAAACAAACACAAAGGTTACTGCAGTTGTTTTACAATATTAAGTATATTTTAACATTTAAACCCTTTAGAACAGTAACCTGGATTTTATTTTTCTATAAATATGCTATGAAACAAACTAAAGTAGTGTATGATTTTGAAGTGGGAGAGTATCCAAAGTTTTCTGCATTTTTTCTGCAAAAAAAACTCCCAAAACACTAGCAGTGCTACAGTAGGCAGCAATGCTAAGTACCTCCCTTTCAGAGGGTAGGGGATTTACACCCTAAAAAAATGATTTCCACACTAAAACATGGTGCAAAGAAACAGACCAAATGATTGCATTTTAGATCATCTCTATCTAGTCTGACAGATCCTGAGAAATTTCTCAAATAACCATAAAATGTTAGCCTTGAAGTTAATTGTCTAACTTCTTCCTCATATCTATCCACCACAATGTGGAAAAAATAACTTCCAATAAAAGACACTGAAGTCTGTAGTTGGAATGAGACAAAATGTAAAATGGTTCAGTAATTTTTTTAAAACTGTATAAGGAAGGTCATGAAATAGATGTTAGATTCTGCTGACTTGTCGTTTTTGATGTGCTCATAAAGTCGTTTGAACTGGCGAATCTGAAAGGACAGTATGGCCAGCAATATGACCACCATCAGCAGGAACGGATAGATTCTCCTCTCCACCAGTATCTGCATCTCTGGCTGCACTCCTGGAAAAAAAAAAAGAGTAAGAAAAACAAAAAACTAAAGAGGATAAGTAATGGAAAGGACTCGCACATGTGCAAAAAGAATGAGAGCAGATCTCTAAATGAAACATAAAGCCAAATGTGGGACTTATTACAGGGAATGTCACAGATTAAGGTTCACGTAAAGCCGATGCGAAGGACAAAAAAAAACAAAAAAAACTAGTAAGTAAAATTTTAATGAACATAGTTTGTAGAATGAAAGTAGATTTAAGCAGCAAAATTTACATTTATTCTTTCTTGACATTCTTTCTTTTCTATTTTTTCTGGATACAGTGACTATAACTAGTACTACACAGCAACATTTATTCACTTAAGTAAAGATAAAATATCAAATATTCAACCTTAACACAGAGACATGAAAGATAAACACTCAGAGGCGTACCCAGTAGTGGTGTGAGGCCTTTAGAGACGGTATAGGGCACACACAGCGACAGCAACAGAAGACAAATAACGGGGGCGCCCAACCGCCTGACGATGAAATGAAGGTCGATGTTTCTGATGCCGTTAGCATAAACCTGCAGGAAGGAGGAGGTGCTGTTTACTGGATAAAAACATCTGGAATATCGATACAACTGAAAAACCACCTCAACCAAAGCTATAAAAAAATTGCAGTGTTTTCATTTAGCAAATTTATTTTTCATAATTACAATTTATACAATTTGATGGTTAATGGAAATACAGCTAGGGACTGATATGGATTTCTTTGCTTAAACTACTAAGGGCAGCTTACAGATAATTTTTTATGACTGTTTCTTTTGTTACTCACACAGAAAGGAGAATACTACAAACACTGCCACTTTGGTAATAAGCTAAATAATCATCTAAATGTATGATGATAATATTTCATATTCAAATGAAAAATTATTTAGAATAAACTTCAAGAAAAAGCATAAATACATTAGTATTTTATCTAAATGTAAATAAACTAGGGATGGACCGATATTAAAGTTTTGGCCCAAATCAATAGCTGATATTGACATTGCTGTTATGACAGATAACCAATATTTACAGGTATTGTATAATTCTCTAGCCTTTTATAACCTTAAAATATATATATGTATTACACAAGCAACCAGAGGTAAATACTTTTCCTTTTCCCAAAATATCTCAATAATTTAATCACGCCATGTTCTGCCTAATAAAACTACAATGTGTTATTATTACATTCAATGTCTTATTAATTATTCACAGAACCTTTTTATCAGTAGACTACAACCTTTTGAAAGAGAAGCAGACAAAGCACAAACAAAAGCACAAACCAGTCCTGCATGCAACAATACTGAGCTCAAAGTAACTGGTTTGCATCTCCAGATAGATGGTAGATAAAACTACAACAGAAATCTGCAGGCCACTCGAATCACAGGCCAAATGTTTCATATCATGTCTATAAACAACAAGTTGTTTTGGCATCTTGCACAGTGCTCAAACATCCCTGTTTCTGCTTTTTGTCTTTCTGATTGAATGCAAGAAAGAGCAAAGTGAGACTCACCTGCTCAATGACAGTTTTTAGCCACCACTGGGGGCCCATCAGTGTTATAGCAGCAATGATTTTTGCATGAAGGACACCAAGGGCCCAGTCCTGGAGCAAAGGACAGAAACATGAGTTCAGCATTTATTTTCACAAGTCTTCCTTTGTGTGTCATGGATATTCTTTAATAAAAGTATTTAAACTTAAGCATTAAAATACTTAGCTTATTAAATATAACAGTCATATATGCCTCTCCTTTAATCATGTATAATTTTTCCAACTCATAATGTAATTCTATAAGATCTAAGTTCTTCATGTCTGATTTACCCTCCATACATTTTTTTTCATACAGGTGTAAATAAATTAGGGACGCAATGATGATGATGATTGCAAGTGGTCTACCAAAGATAAAAATAATCAACTGCGTTCATGAATCAATGCTTATTGTTTATTCTGGCAAAAACCTGCAGTTTGATTTTTGCAAATCCTTTCTTTGTTTGGCTTCAAATGAAAAGAGTTCAGGTTTAGTTCTGTCTGAGAGTCATCCCTTTAAGAGGATGTTGTAAATACCGTTGATTGCTTCCTGGATCAAGAACTTGAAGATGTAAAGTCTGGTCTTTAACACTAAACACTTTAATGCTGAAAAAATATTTTAAATGGATGAGCTATTAGGTCCAAAACAGCTTTGAAACAAAAACAAGGACCCCAGTAACTAATTCAACCTCCCTTCAAATGTGATTCTTAGTTGCACTTAGTCAAATAAAGCATTATTCTATGGACTTTAACTTTATTTTCTCTTTCATTAATATGATGAACTTTCTATAGATAATAAAAAACATCGCATCAACTTTAAATCATTCACAGGTTGAAATGATTAACTTAAAAGTTCCTGGAATCAAACTAGTTCCAGGACTAAATCGCTGCCCAGCATAAGTGCTTTTTCCACAGTTAATCTAGAGGTAGAGGTGCTATCCTCAACAGATACAGGTGAAGAGATGCTGTATTTGCTTTGCTTTTGATCTCTCTAGTTTAAGACAAATACTGTGCTTCAAAAGTAATCAAATGTTTGATTACCTCATGGAGACGTTTCTTTAGGCAAAAGAACCAAACAGCAGCACCAGATGCTGATATTTTCCATTTAAAACTAATTTCAACTCAAATCTTAAACACAGACAGGTAGAGCTAATAACTGCAGTAAAGGTGGTGCTCAACTCGTTTTCCAGCACTGCTGATACAAACTACAGATCTGCTGATGGGCCTCCTGAAACATTTAGAACAGGCATAAAAAAACCTAGCTTTTGATATTGGTGTTATTAGCATCCTTTTGTTTTTGTTTTTTTCTGGTATACTAAAATGAATATTGCATGAAGATTAACGACCTCCTTCTATTGTTATCCTCCATAAAAAAAAAACACTTCAGTATTGACTGGGTGACATATTTATAATTACATGCTTTATTTTTTTGCTCTGTAGTTGTGGGAAATCGAACTAGTTATTTTCTAAAACCAGTTAAGAATTAGCAGTGGCACTGTTTATACATTTAAATCATTTTGGTGGAAAAGTCCAAATGGATACTCTAATAAAATAGCAAATGCCTAAAAGTTTTACTAAGTCGAGCAATTTATGTTAAAAAAGAACTATTCTGCAAAACAAATAAAATAATAAAAACTGGCATCTAATGTGAAAACATGATAAATAATTAGATATTTAAGTATTTCTGAAATCTGATCTCACCCTGTATTCCAAACATTGACATACTGTATAGTCCTACCTGCCATGGGTAGAAGAGAGGAGTCTGGTCCAACGGGACTCTAAGAGGAGCAACGATGACGAGGTCAAACAGCAGCCCCAACAGCAGAGGAATCACCCCAGCTAACATCACGGCCACTACAACAGTCTTAAAGATCTGCAGTCACAAAAACAGTGACACAATTCAACCTTTGAAGAGCAGAGTTTTTGTCATCAGAGACAAAGAGACTGATACTGGCATTACCATAAGCGTCCACTCGTGGACTTTGATCATGATAACTGTCCTTCCCTGTGGCATCCAGGACAGCAGGACAGTGGCGGCTCTGATGGAGACCCAGCAGACGTACAGACCGCTGGCTGCTGTATATAGCTCATGGACCACTGCACTGCCCATCCACAGAGACATCAGCCAACGACCCACGTACACTGAGGACAAAGCAGAGGAAACATCAGGACTGTCAGAGAAAAAAGAGAGAGGGAAGGTCACAAGACACAGTGTGAGATGTGATAGAAATACTGGCACTGAAATAATATAACTCTGATATACTGCTCTAAGAACTTTATTTCTTTCCTTTCAATGTTCTTTGTTTTATTCTGGTAGAAATAAAGATTACTAGAGATGAAAACAAAAACCTCTACAAGCTTGGCATGAAAAATCTTTGTTTTATTTTACAATGATCATAATTATTGCAATGAGTTTAATTTGAATATTAACAACTGTTAAAACTGTTCAACTTGCAATTTCTATCAAAATCTGTTGTCATGTTTCATGGTTATTTAATACATATACATTAAGAAGTGTTATTTAAAAAGTTTGTTTAAAGGAAAGCTCTGTGTTTACACCTTAAGGCATTCTCTCTATGGTTCTTTTTTCTGAAAAGCGATCTCTCGGGACAAACTATTTATAAACTCACACTTCATCAACGATAATTATCCTAATAACACACACAAAAAAAGATTACTCCTTAACTCTCCACCTCTCTTTCCTACAGCCATTAACACCAACAACCTTCCAGATTCCTATCTAACTTATGAGCCCATATGTCCACTAACAGGTAGTAGAAATATTACCTGTAGCCCACACATCCACAACCAAAATGTATGAAATTATGTGTACACCCTTGTTGTTACTGGGGAGTAATGTCGGTCTGGTTAAAGGGCACTATTAAAGTGCAGATTATATTATCCCTGTTTTATTTAATGGCTTAACTTTTTTCACTGCATAGACATTCCTCCTGCCTCTAACTGGTTCCTTCTGACATGTAGCAGTGTTTTTTTATTTTTTTATTTATGTTATTTTAATCAAATTTGCCCATTTGCACCTTTAAGGAGAAATCACAGAATCAGCACAACAGATCCTGCAATTAAAAAATAAAATAAAATTGGTGATCAAAGAAAGTTAATTAAATCTGACCGGTCCATTTTTTTTATCCAAATCAACCAAGATGTGTTTTTCTGTCTCATTTCTGTTTACCTGCACATCTAACAGTGCAGGTTATGCTTACCTGGCAGCGTGAGACAGAGCAGACTCGCAAGTAACAGAGTCACACACATGAAGACCACCAGCATAATGATCTAAACAAGAACATCAAGAAAAAAAATTAACATATGAACAACAAAACTCGCTTGGAATCATTTAAAAGTTGTTTTTTTTTAAGTACCTTAAGGAGGAAGTTAGGGGGTCGGTGGTAGGGTTGGAACCCCACAGGACCGCCCTGCTGCAGAATGGCCTGGTGGGCAGCATGGAGCCCCTCTCCAAGCCCAGGGATGCGGTTGTTATTTAGTCGATTAGGGGGGTTATTTGGTTGGTTTTCATCATCTTCAAGGTCGCCCAAAAGGTACGAGTGAAGGTCACTGTGGGAGGGCAATTTATTTACAATTTCATACAGTAAGTGATATGATAAGAGAGAAAATTACCTTTGTAATTTATACCTCAGCTTACAGTTATAAATGGCCTAACTGTGTTTAGAAAAATGCTGAATGTCTATGGAGTAATTAGTATAAAACCTACAGCACATATCCAGCTGTGAACGTCCAGGCGTGGACAAGACGTTTGAGCCACTGGCGAGTGTGACCTTGCTCCAATAATGCAGGCAGAACGACCTGAAGCAGCAGGAGTTCCAGCGACAACTCGCTGACTGGAGCATCACTGCAGGAGCAACACAGAAAACAAGTTTCCTAATCTTGACTTTATGATACATGTGTAAAAAAACACACAGGTTGGTTTTTCTTTACTCTAACTAAGAAGGAACAGCGATTTAGACATCATTTGGTTCCGACGCACCTGTATAGCATGACATTATAAGGAAGGAAGGCTGGGAAGAGCAGTTTAATGATCCTGATCGGAAGCCAAAGCATCAGTAGAACGATTGAGCCAAACACCACCTGGAAGAGAAAACACACAGAGGTAAACAAAAACTGCAACTGCCAGTGTTCCAGTGAGACAATGAATGAAAAGCTCACATAACATTTGCAAGCTTCAAAATTCTGACTTTTTTTTTACTGACCACTGAGAGTATAAACCTCCGCAGGTGTCGATAGATAGGAAGGTGAATCATCTCTTGCACTGGGTTGAAGTCTGGATCATTCAGGTTCCTCAAAAACCACAGCACACCTGGTCGAAGAACCTGATCACACACAAACGTATGCACAGTAAATAACATTTTTACAATGCTGTTTTTCATAACTGCGAGCTGCTGTGTGTGTTCAGTCACCTCTCTGAGCAGAAGGATGAAGGAGGCAAAGTAAAAGACATAAACCATGCCGACCAACCAGTGGAGGAACATTGTGGTACCTGGAGCAGAGTCGAAACTCTGCTCTCTGTCCTTCAAACTTGCATCAAACATTTCCTGCAATTAAAGAATGACAACATTTTAATTCAGTTCTTCACATAAACAATCCATAAAAAATTAGCCCAAAAGGTTAAAGTGTAACAAGTTTTCTTCTTCTTCTTTTTTTTTTTTAAAGACCAGGAAGCGACACTATTATAACATCTACATTCTGCATCTTTGCGTACCAGAGAGCAAATGTCCAGCCACCAGCCACAAATGAGCGGGAACAAGCCGATCTCCATGACAACCAGTAGGGAAACCTGGGACAATCAGAAAGAAAAGAGATGAGCCTTGCAATTAAGTCTGTTTTCATTTTATCAAAACGATCCTAATTGTTGTTGACATTGAAAGCTCTGCTAATTCCCTACACAGAAATTAAACTAAGTGTGGAAAGAGAAATATTGAGCACTGGTTCTCTTGCTTACCTTCACAACAATGTAGCAGACACCTAGAAGGCGTCTGGACCGCTGGAACTTCACTAGCGAAGCCAATGCCTACAGAAGTCACACTTAAGGACTCAAACAATTCGACATAAAAAAAAAACCCTGAATTATTAAGAAATAGTCTATCTCTAGTGCTCATTTGATGAGCCAATCATAAAGCACATTTTATTTGTTTTAAAACGTAATTATGCATCATTTCCTTGACCTTCACAATTAGTAGCTTCTTTTTGTTGTTAATTAGATTAATACCCAATAAAATGAAATATATTTTGATGATAAACAAAGGGATTTGCAGTACGAAGAGGATACATGACAGACCACAAGAGCAGCAGCCAGTAGGATGTATCCCAGTATCGTGGTGATGAGGCCATCAAAATGTGACGCTTTGACCTACAGACACAAGAAATGTTTTTATACGTATGATCCAAGGGAGAATGATCCCAAAACAGTCTTAATTGAAAAGCTCTGCATTGTTTGTTCCAGTGAACTTACATAGTCTTCAAAGCCCAGACCAACAACTGAGAAATGGCCGATGTGATACGGGCAAAAGGCTTGATGGAAAATACAGAGTAGTTTAGAATAGGACTGTTGAAAACGAGCCTCAAGTGATCATATCAGGACGGGCAAAAAGAGGGTTGAAGTTCCATATAAAGAGTGAAAGAACTCACCAAACACCAAGATGAACAGTGTGTTGAGAGACACCACCCAGAATACATGCTCCTAGAGAGAAAAACAGCAAAGGTACAGGAGGGATCATTTGAAAGTATTTACACATTTTTATTCAGTGTTGTGGTTCTCACTAAAACCTCACACATCATAAATTTGGGGTCTTGTAAAGGATGCAATAGAATCTATCATACTTTCTCATGAGATGGGTTATTATTTTTGAAAAGATGATTTTAAACTACGGAAGAAATTACTTACCAGAAAAACAAGGGAACCATCTAGTCCAAGCATCTGAGACACACATGGAGAACAACATTATAAACAATAGTTAGCATGTCTAAAAAAATCATATCTATAGTTCATTCAGGCTGCTGGAGTGAGAGAAAGCAACGGAGTAGAGAAAGTAACAGAACAGCTAAGTTGCTGTTTTGTTTTCCTGAGCTGAACCTCCATGAAAAACCATGCATGATTCAGAAATAATGACAGCCATTAAGGAAATATCAGTATTAAGAGAGGGATCTACATCTAAAAAGTGTGTGTGTATATATATATATATATATTTTTTTTTAGGGATGGAACGCTTTATGAAAACCGTCCGAACCGTCCGGTTCGACTGTCTCGGTTCGATTTGCGTGTGTTGCGTTCGGTCCATGCGCAGCTCCTTTTTCTCATAGGCGAAGCGTTTACACTCCAGAGCAGAAGGTGGCGGTACTGCGACCAAAGCCAACCACCAGTAGTAAACAAGAAGAAGAAGAAGCGAAGCAGCCGAGTGTAGCAGAAAAAAATCAGTTGTTATGGAGAATTGTGTGGGTATGGCGAGTGGGAAAGAACAGAAGTTGGAAGACGTGCCAGCAGCATTTTATAGGTCTGCTGTATGGGACCACTTTGCATTTAGAGTGACCTACGATGACGGCGGAAAGAAAGTTGTGGATAAAAGTGCAACAGTGTGCTAGCATTGTGCAACACGCATTGTACTATACAAGACATAATAGATTTTCCTAACAATCAACATATACCAAACCGAAAACCGTGACCACGAAACTGTGAACCAAACCAAACCGTGGATTTTGTGAACCGTTCCACCCATAATATAAATATATATATAGTTATTATAAAATCCTGGAGAACTGTGGAAGCAACAAAACTATCTTGTGAATTAGTCTCTATCATAAGTTTTTTTTTTTTAGTTTTTTACTAGTATGATTTCTTTTTACTGCATTTGGAAATGTACCCATAGGGAAAGAGAGAGACCACTCATAAGAGCAAGCATAAAACTAATACTCCTCCTACTGTAAACTTATGTTCTTATTCTTCAAGAAAAACTGGACTTAGGCTAAATCTGTATTAGCAGGTGAAACCTACAACTGTAAAGCTGGTAGTCAAGTAATTCCTTTCTATTAGTAATCAGGCTATTTTTCAACCCTAAAAATTTAAAAAACATAAAAACAACTTGAAATAAAACCAAAAGCGCCTTTAATAACTGATGGCACCCTCAAAAACTGATCAGAAAAATATAAACACCTGGGAAAGGTGAACATTTTGTTTTTCAGCTTAAATAATCTTGGAGGCGGTAGTCATGAATGGACTCTTTGGTATCTTTGTTAGAAATACGGTGAGGTTAGACGTCATCAGTAGAGGGCAGGATACAGATAAAAGGAAATAAAGATGCCCACCCTCTCCCAGGTCAGCTCCTCTGCTGCTCGGTCCCACTCTAGAGCGTTCCAGTTCAAATCTTCTGCAAAGAGGAAGCATGCTCAGAGAAACAGGAAGGTGTATTGACAATCTTACCGATCCTTGTGAACTGTTGCAGTGTTAAGAAGATGGTTATAGACCAACTGAAAGACAACCTAAACTCAAATCTCTTTTGTGTTAAACTTAATTAACCAAACACAACATTTATAGGAGTTCAGTAATAACTGAACGAAACAAAAATGCATTTAAAAACAAAACTTTAGATATTAACTCACCTTGCCCCCCGTTATTGGCATCAGCAGCATCCTCCCTGCCTTCTTCCTCCTCTTCCTCATCATCTTCTTCCCCATCGTCGTCATCATCATCCTCCCCTTCATCATCATCCAACTCTCCTTCATCTCGGTTGTTGCCAGCTTCCTGCTGATTGGCCAGGGCCGGCTCGTTGGGGCCGTGCTCTGCAGGGAGCTGCGGCCCTGCAGCATCTGCAGCAGCCGGGACATTGGCTGCTAAATTAGCGACTGGATCCTGCAAAGCAAAGAATTGTATAATAAGAAGCAAATTTGAGTTCTGGTTCGGCAGCAAAACCCAACTTTGAATAATAGAGGATTTGTTGTAGACATTTCTGTGTCGTTCAACCTGTGCAGGAAAACTGACCAGGAATCTAGCAGACTTTCAGCAAACTGAGCTCACCTCATTAGCTTGTGCAGGACCATCAGGCTGGTTCGGAACCAGGGGGGGTTGATTATGCTCTAACCACTGTGGGGCTCCACCATGGACAATCTGCTCTCTTAGCCACACCAGACTGATAAAGGCACACAACGTGCAAGTGACCACGAAGCAGCCCTGGAGGCAGTCAGCGAGCAGGTTCTGGCTGCAAGTAAAAAAGTAAAAAGTTCGAATGTATGTGATTATCTCTCTATTTATACAAGATAACAGAAGGCAGTGACAAGGTGAAAACAGGGATGAAAGGAGCAGTGAAAGAAAAACCTTCATATCTTCATGTTTGAGCAGGATTTAAGACAAGTGAAAAGTGTTAAAATCCAATATGTTTAACTCTCCAGATTCCATAATGGTTTCTAGGGCTGGGCGACCTGCACCTAAAAGCTTATCATGATATTGGATAATATTATCATGATAATGACAATTATAAAAGAAAACCTTAGTTCTTGGCAGTATTTCTTAGCTAAAAGCATAGATGTTACTGTTTACCACACCCTGAAAACCAGTTATATAAAGTATGATTTATATCACTAAAAATCTCGTAATAACTGCATTTAATCATATTCTTCAAGTTTATCAATGATCCAATGGGAAAAGAATATAAAGAAGAAAAATAGCAAAGATAAGATGTTTTCAATTCACTTAGTTTCTGGAGTTTTTAATCATCAAAGATTCTAATAAATCGTTTAGATGAGAAATTATAGTTATATAATTATAGTTCCAGATAGGGCTGGGCGATATTTAAAAAAAGCTTATCGATAAAAAAAATGCATATTGATCGATATCAATAATTATTGAAAAGATTTGAAACCATATTTTATGTGCAGGTCTGCCTGGACTTTTTAT
>NW_015150800.1:731427-733074 GCF_000732505.1 Cyprinodon variegatus
ACAAATAAATAAATCCCCCCGCCGCCCCCATTCTTCTAAGCTGAACCTGGTTGGGCTTAGTTTCCTGCTTTAACCTGAGTTATTACTTTGAAGTTTCTGGCCCCTCAGCATTTTTATCTCAATTGTTAGAACTACGTGGGAAACTGCCCAGAACTGAATATATATATATTTTCCCGAAATCCCCGAAGATTCCTCAGAGGAGAGCCGCGCCGGGGCTTACACAGCTCGTACTCCTGCGGGTGTGAGCGGCTGAGATGATAAAAAAAAAGAAAAAAGTTGGTTGTGTTATCAGACTTCGTTTTCACTGGTTCCCAACACATTTTCCAGATGACTGTGGTTTGTTTTTTGTCCGACTTGCCATAACCGAAATACTTCCAAACTGGCGAACTACAAAAACCCTTCTTTGGAACAATTTCCTCTGCCTCTCCTCGCTGCGACATCTTCATGTCCTCTGTGTTGTGGTTTGAGAGGGCGGCGCTTGGTGACGGCGTGCCTGGTTCCGCGATTGTGATTGGTTGGGAGGAAGTAGCGACTAGCAAAAACCTACATGCTAGGCTACAATGAGAAGGAAGGAAAACAGCGTTTCTTTTTTATCGAACTTTTATCGACTCTCTTTTTTTCTATTGCGCCACACGTCTATCAATCGATATATATCGTTATTGAATTATCGCCCAGCCCTAGTTCCAGACCTCAGCAGAATGCAACTAAAAGTATTTAAGTGTGGTATAACAAGCAGAAAAAAAAAAAAAAACACATAAAAAAAAAGAAAGACATAAACAGCAGAACCACAATCCATGCAGCAATATACACAGCAACAAATCTTGGGGTTTCTACTGTGGGAGGGTACTGGAATTGAACTATCATTACTCTGCCCTCTGTGGACAAACAGACCGTATTATACATATGTTTTCTTACATGCTTGCAAATACAACCAGAAACCAAAAAGAAAATGATTTCATTAGTAATATCTCTTCCACTCATAGCTATTTCAGAGATCCCTTAAAAATGATGACATTTATTTAAAGCATCCAAATACCAATTATATAACTGGTATTACAGAGATCAAAAACCCAAAGGTCTGTGAAGACATCAGCCAGAAATAGAAAGACAAACCCAAGGCCAGAGACTTACGTGGAAAGCATATCTAATGGCAGGGTAAGGAGAGAGCTCACAGAGCCGGTAAACAAACACTTGTAGATGCGACCTGCCAGGAAAACAAACAAAAAGATTAAATGTCAGTTAAAAAAAACAACAACATAAGAGGTTTTCTTTAGTTAAAATATAAAAAGCTTTATGTTATGTTTAGTTATGTTTGACTGCTTGTTTTGGGGACTTACATGCTGTGAGAGGAACAACACCTAGCCAGGCAAAGGCGACCAGTGTGTAGTGAAACCAGTATCTGATGGCTGTTCCGATACTGGTGACCAGCCCTGCAAAAATGTCTTGGACAGGTAGACGAGATGGCATGTCTGGAGAGTAGACTGGAGAGAATAGGGAACAATAGCTGTGATCGCTCACTTAGGATGTCTTTTCTTACCTAAATGTGTTAAAGCCAACTAATAAAGGCTCATGAATTCATTCAAATTCTATCATGATTAGGGCTGCAACTAACGATTATTTTAAAAATCGATGAATCGGCCGATTATT
>NW_015150800.1:734107-741423 GCF_000732505.1 Cyprinodon variegatus
ACGATACATGCCTTCACGTAAGAGTCTCCAAAAGCCGCCAGTGACACCGTAAAAAAGTCGCCAGATTTGTCGCTAGTCGCTTTTTTGAAATATAGTCGTTGGAGGGGTCTGAAAAGTCACTGAGTTGGCAACACTGCACCTGCGGCGCTGGCTCGCTCTGCCGTATTTTTTCTTCTTCCCCCGCTTCAGTCAAGTGGATGTGATGACGGCGGCGGCGGATGACGCATTAATCGCGCGACACAACTAATCGATGATGAAATTCGTTGCCAACGCTTTTAAAAGTCGATTTTTATCGATTCGTTGTTGCAGCCCTAAGCATGATACAAACTTTAACAGATTTTTTGTGATTGAACAATAGAAACTGGCACATAAATCTGAAACTGGAAAGAATCAACGACTTTCCCTTTTTTTAGTTTACAAATAAAAATGTGTTCCAAATATGGCTACATGTCTTTTAGTAAATGTATCAGGGTAAGAGGGAGAGCATCTGTAAGTAGCTGCAGTTGGCCTTTGGTCCTAAATTGACTGGACCACTCTAACACATGAATCCTGCCCTGATCTAACAAAATTGGAGCTAAGGGTGTAGGTTTGAGGGCGTTGTCCTGTGGAAAGGTGGACTTTCACTCCAATCTTAAGTGTTTTGTAGCCTCTAAAAATGGTTTTATTCAATATTTTCCAGTTTTTAGCTCAGTCTTCCCATAGACTCTCGACACCTTTCCTGTTCCTACTATAAAAAAAGCATCTTAGTATGATGGAAAAAGTGTGATCAGGCTAATTGTGTCTCACATGTATCCCATTATGTTCAACTTTGGTATCTTCTAGTGAGAAACCTTTCTTTTTCTCTATGTTTCGGTCCTCCACATCACTTGAGGCAAGCTTTAAGCAGGATTTATCACTACACTGTCAGGTATGTTCCTTTGTCTCCATAACACTGTGTTCACTAATGTTACTTGATTAAAGCTTAGCTTTTTTGACTGTTCAGTTTAGGCAGACAGCAATGTCTCTGCTTGTTGTTGTTGTTACAGACTGTTTACAGCTGCTCTCTATCCACTCAATTTGTGATTATGTGTTCAAATCTGAAAAAAGTTAATGAGTTGCAAACGCTGTTCATCTTTGCAAAACTGTTGCAGAACTCACTTGGTGTAAAAGCAAACCTGTGTTTGCATAATTCACAGTATTCTTTCCTACTGTGTTTTAGCCACTGCAGTAAGCTGTGAAGACAAAAGACAAGATGATGAGATTACTCTCATTATACAGGTTAGTGTGCAAAGACAATTTACTCTATTCAACAGAGAATTCTTGTTTTTACATTTTGGGTTTGACTTTCAAAATGATTCATGCTTTTTTAAGTAACAGTTTGACATTAGGATCAACAGAAATTGGCTGATCTTAATAGATAATTATTACAGTATATAAAGGTTCACTGTCATACCATTCCTGATGGATAAACTTGATGCTGCCAGTGCAAACGCAGGGATGGTAGAGCGGCTTTTCCTGGGTGCCCTCTGAGCGACATACTCGACATATATCCGCTGTAAAATGGATAAATAAAACACTAATTAGTAACGTTTTAGATATCTAATCAGGATCACTCTAGGGCTGCACTGTTCTCTTATCAGTTCTTTCAGATTTACTAAACACAACCAGCAAAGGCCTACTAAATGCATGACTAAAAAGACTTAACTGTAGGTTTCCTCTATAGATCAGAGATCGTTTAACCCCAAATTCAATGTGTTTTCTTTAATTTGCTTATAACATCTAAGGTATAAATATTTCTATTGTTTCAATATTATATAAATTTTAGTGATTTGTTATTGTTTTTATGTGTATTTAATTAATAATTCAAAAACACAAAACATCTTATTAATACCCAGGGGCGGAGCTTGATGGGGGGCCAGGGGCGGCCTTGGCCACCCTTACGCTACGTTCACACCAAAAGCAGGAAAGGCAGCAGGAGCAGCTAGTTTACATGCAAAGACAATGGCTGACACGCGTCAAGGCGCAGCAAAACGTTCCGCAGAGCGTTTTGAGCAGCTGAAGCAGCGCGTTGTGAGCGTTTGAGTATCTGACGCGCATACTCGACATGCCATATCAACCAGTCAGAAAAGCTGATCTGGGAGCTGGCAAGGAGAGAGACACGTCGCTAATGATACAGATCACTATGATCACTCCTCTGAAACAGTTAATTAACGCCTAAATTAACTTAAAATGCCGAAATCTGCCAGCAAAACATGTTCACTTTTACTATCCTGATGCCTGCAGTTTGGATTTCGTACATGAAAAATGCTTTCCAGCCGCCGTGGCAAACCGCCAGGATGCAACCACGCCAGAGGCTGCTGTTGAATGGAATTCCTACTGACAGAGCACTGCCGGTATGTGGGGGTCTGAGCGGCTCCGACAGAGAAATATTTGAAGGCAGGATGGTAATCTGGATGAACTGACTGCACAGATAAAGTTTTCAGGTGGTCTTTCTTGCTTTATTACTACTTTATTCCCACTGATCACAGCATATATAGCTGCCAGGCAAAGAAAGGATAGGATAGCTCCGCATCAGACCTACTTTTTCCATCACGCAGCTGGAGCAGCAAACCTAAACTAAACTTGTACAAGCATCAAAAATGAAGCAGCACATGCGTTTTTGCAGCTCTTGCTACTCTTGGTATGAACGTTGCATCAGCCAATGATTGGCTACCCCTGTGGCCGACCCTACTTTTTTCTCTCTAATACAAACTGTGGCAACAGTCTGAACTACATTTTGAGTTACATGGGGTAAAGAGAAAATGATGTTCTCTGCAATTCATATAGGAGTATTCAGTGAAATCATAGATAACTATTTTAATAAAAGCGTATTAAATAATCAATTTATGTAGATATTAGTACTTGTAAATATACATTTTTGGCAAAATGATTATTGATTAAAGTAGGTAAGTAATGAAAATAGAAAAGATGTTCACTCCCAGAACTCAAACCTGAAAGAATTGTATCCACTATACCTTTTATCAAGGAAGCACGGATGTTTAAATATACTCGTTGTTAGCAAAGGCTGTGGGAGAGGATAGTTTGTTTTTATTTAGAAAATATGGATGTTTTAGTCATTAATTTTCCTGTTGGAACAATGTAGATTGACCCTGAGGTTCTGGCGCCGATCCCCTTTCTGCCACCCCTTAGTGTACATTGGTTATTGCCTGGCCACCCTTAGAAAACTTTTCTGGCTACGCCTATTTTAATATTGCTTTAAAATTCAGGTGTGACTGGCGAATCAAAGACAAAAAACATTTTTTTCATGTCTTATTATATACATGAGAGAGAAATAAATTATGGTAAATCAAACCTTATTCCAGACCTGAAAAGTTAACATTTAAGAACTGGAAGACCTGATGTGGAGAAGCTTTTTTACATTTTAAAAAGGTAAGACTGACAGTAGAGGCCAGTCCAACAGCGCCAACTGTAATCCTTGGATTATATATGTATTCCAGTGACCAGAATAAAATAACTATAATTAGCCGATGAAGCGGCTGCGTGTTAACATTTAAAGTGTCTCCCTGTGCTAAATAAAACCATTAACTTGACAGTGTATTTATTACCATTTACTAACGTTTAGAGCGCTTACATAATTACAAACGGCTGTAAAACAAAATATAGTTTGGAAATCGGAATTTGTGAGAAAAAGGCAGTGTATGGTTACCATAAATCTAAACTATCCTAGGTTCGGAAAGTATAAACAGCATTAGCTAATCATTACCCTAATGTAAGGCTAGCTTGCTCCCCACAATCGAATAACTGCTAATAACGGTGCAATTTAACTAACGTTATCTTAAAAAATAAATATAAATTATTTAAATTGCCACATAGAACATTTAAAATGTGTTTTCTGAACAGTATGCTGTCACAAATTGACATTTGGGAATTTTATATCACGTTACAAAATGCCCAACGGCAACAACCTGTTTACAGTTAGAGCTAACAGAATGCTAATACCCGTTAGCTGCTAACAATAATTGGCTAACGGTCTCCTAAGTATCAGTCGTTTGTCATAATTTCATAGGGCATAAAAACATAGTATGCCATGGTCGTTGGTTGAGACCTTCTCAGAATATATTACGCTGTGTTTTAATCATAACACCGTAATACTTTACAGTATAAAAATAGATATTTTAAGTTGAACGTTAGCTACCTTCCTCTGCGGTATCCATCTTGGCTGGCTGCTAAGCAGCCTTGCTCCACTCCAACAGCCCGACAGTGGGGATAAAAGCGTAAGCCGTTAACTAACTCCGAGTAAACATTTCAGTACAATGTTACGTTAAACCGGACATGTTACCGTGCATTTAACATTTTCTCTACAGCTTTTCTTGATACATAATCGGCTAGCGGTCATGCATACTCAACGGAACGACACGTGACAGTACAGTATATTTGCCACTAGATGGCAGCAAATAGCAGCTACAAAACTCCTTTCATGACAGATTTTCTTTATTTATAACAAAACCAACAAACCATAAAACAATTGATGGACAGTAGTACTGTGATCGTGACAGGTACAGCTTTGATGTAGCCTTATTTCTATTAAAACATATCTTGAAAATCTGTTGTCCATGCAGCAACCCACTATCTCATTTATGAGGATTTGGTTTATTCTCTAATGATGTGTTTCTTGTCTTCCCACTGTTCAGAGCTGATTGAAATGTTTTGGCATCATACACCCACACAGTGTCTATGCCTTCCCCTTCGGTGCTTTCAGGAACCCATGTTGGAAAGGGAAAACGGCAGGCAACCACTTTGGCTGAACTGGGCAGCTCATTTGCCAACTTAAGCTCCAGCTGATCCATCTGCAGACAGAAAAAAACAAACAAAACACAAATATAATTAGGGTTTTTGAGACTAGCATAAGCAATAATTATCACTTTGGCAATGTTACCTGTTAGCCAGTGTGTTTATTGTGTGTTATACAGCTGAACTCACCATTTGAGGAACTCCAAAAATAACAACATTGGAATATTGAGCAAAACTAGCCTGTCGAAAGAACAGAATTTGTTTATATTTTTGTTACACTAGATGGCTATTCATATGCGATTCTCTAATCAGGATACACGTACCTTCCACAAATCGGAAATATAAAAGGAAGTAGAGCGGTGAACTCCTTCTCTCCAGGCCTTGTAGCGAGAATACCAAACCAACCAAGGGTTTAACTCCAAACCAGATGCCTGAAATCCACACTTTGCTGCTGCTATCACCTGCAAGATTAAAAAAAAATGAATCAGAGCATTGATGTGCATCAGCAAAGGTAAAAAGTTACAGTTTTTTTCCCTAATAGGAAGTAAATCCATTTGCTGGCAAAACAGGATTTGAGGAATCTATTATTTAAATAATAATATTCTATAGCTCAATTTACTTTATTTATAAATGCAATTACTTGGTGATCAGGCCTTAAATTTGGGACAAGGTTTAAACACCCATCGGGTTTTTTTTTTACTACTCTGCTATTTGTTTATGTCAGTTTCTTAGCTCATTTAAGCTTTCTATGTGTTCTATAGGCTGTGCTCAAAGTTAGCACTATTAACCAGTTTGTATCTATGGAATAAAAGTTTTAGAATGACCTATAAATCAGAGTTTCTTAATGGTCTTTCCTGATTTGAAACTAACCCCATAGTCTAATGAGGGCTGCTAAATCATCAATTATCATTATCAGCCTCCAAAAAGATAAACCCCATAAGTTTTGATAAATAAACAACTTGTATGCATGCTTAAACAAAGATAAGATTTAACTTCTTCATTCTTTATGTTGTTGGGTTCCTTACTATTGTCTCAAAAAGAAAAAGAAAAAAAAGAAAAGAAAAAAAAATATATATATACATATATATATATATTTTTTACTATATCAGCATTTGCTTAATAAGCCAAAACACTGGCGCAAGTAGAAATACTTTATGGCTTTATATCAAGAATTGAAAATGAATAAATGAATAAAACAAAGAACTTATTTTTTCATTGTAAAGTATTATATTCCACGTCACAGTTTTAAATTAAAAAAAGTAATATTTTTTATAGCAATAAAAAAGGGCCCAGAATCAAAACATTTAGAAATGTAAGGGATGTCTTCAACTGCTACCAGTACATTTGTACATATAATTAAAGAAAAAATATATGATGAACTTCCGGTTGAAATCACATCTCTTTAATTATGAGAAACAAATCTGCTGCTGATAGATTTCAATGAAACTGAAAATTGGGATTTATGAGGGAAAAAGCCTGCGACACTATCAGGGTGTCGGGACTGATCACTTACTATCCTTCCATCGCCGCTTCCGATGTCCACCAGAGTCCCTGACCTGGACTGCAGGACCTTCAGGACGTTCTGCACCTGAGCCGTGGTGGCAGGGACAAACGGGAGGCAGACTTTTCTGAGGGCAGGAGCGACAAACGGGGCAGCCACCGCATAGAGAGCGACCAGGGAGCCTCCAACAACCCCTGTGATGACCAGTCCCAAACGACTTCTACTGCGCCTTTCATCACTAGCAGGTCCCTGCTGAGCAGAGTCTGGGAACAGCTCCTGCTGTGACATGATGCTATAGCTAAAGTCAGCTAGCATCAGCTAAACGCCATAAACAGCGATAGTTAGGGCGAGTTAACAACGAGGTAGCAACTATTCATTTAGGCCACAAAAAAAAGATGCACCTAACCAAATAATCTACAACCATAAATTCCCTTCTGTAAACATTAAATAAAACGTTTAAAAACAGTTTTGTTCTTCTTTATTTTATTTGACTCTGCTTTCATCGTGTGAAGTACACGCCTGCCACCTGCTGGCTTAGAATAGGTTTCGCAAACAGTCCCAAGTTTTATGGCTCTATACGCTTTTCCTTCTTATTTCGTCTTAGAAAACTTCACAATAAGGCCTTCCTATAGGATATCTATTGCTTTACACGACAAAAACATCACTGTCTGATATCAAAGTTTATGGTCCATATTTAGGGTTCCCAACCTTCCCTTTAAAAACGGAATTGTATCTAGTCCCGTATTTAGTGGAAAGGATACGCACTTTGTCCCGTATTGCTATGAGAGTAAAAAGCTCATGGAAAATGAAGAACAAGGGCACGTTAGATACAAAACTTACGGTAAACTTGTTCCCGATCCCTGTCCTGCTTTGTGACCAATGAGCTGACAACGTACACGTGACGATCCAGAATAGCCTCATCCCATTGGTTAAGCCAAGTGTTGCTCACGGAGAAGATAGCGGGAGACAACCGGGTACGAACGGAGTAATTTAAATGCTCACGCGGCTTTTGCGGGAAGTGCTCCTCCTTCGAAGAATGCAGAAA
>NW_015150800.1:741804-743089 GCF_000732505.1 Cyprinodon variegatus
ATTCTGTAAAATCCTTCTTTTGTTTGTTGCTTGCAACAGCAAAAATACGTGTATTTAGTTCAACAATAAACTATAAGACTATAAGCCCTTGTTCCTGCATCTTTCCGCATGCTTTATGTCCATCATCTCTGGCATGTGTCTAGCTCATAGTCTGCGTACAGATGGCTCTGGTTGTGGAATCCTTGTTTTGGTTGGTGGCTAATACTCTTCCTCACTGTCTTCACTGCTGTCATGAAATGCTGGACTATCCATCAGCTCTTCAGCCAGATGCAGTTTGAAGTCCAGGTACTGCTCTGTGTTTTTAGCTGGTCGATTCAGCGCTATACTGTCAGACCTGTACTGAATCCAAGCATTTGTGATGCCAACATCAAAGAAACGCATCATCACACGTGATGTCCACCTCTTCGTCCTGGTTGACATTCGGTAGAAGCTCAGCATTCTGTCACAAAGGTCTACGCCACCCATGTTGTCATTATATTCTCTGATTACTGCTGGCCGTCGCACTGGGACATGATGTTTGTCTTTGTTGGACTATCTGCTACAGATATCCTCTGGATCTCTGCCATAGACAGTGGAGGCAATCAGAACTGGTTTATTATCGAACCATTTCATCAGTGCCAGCTCTGGCTCCCTCCTGACCAACATCACTGAAACCCCTCTCCCTTCCTTTCTCAGCTGTTTATCTGCTGGTAGCTGCCATGTCTTTGGAATTCTGTTCTTCATAATAGTTCCAGTTGCTGGAAGACCCTTTGACAGCAAAGCGTCCATGAGATCGATTGTTGTGAAGTATCGATCAAAGAACACACAAGTTCCTCGAGGAACAGACGCGACCATTCACAAAACTACTGCAGCTCCAACTCCCAGTCTTTGGCCCCTGAATGTGTTCTTGCCATGATAAACCTCAAAATCAAGGATGAGACCATTTGGAGAGGCAAGCACAAAGACCTTCAGGCAGGTAGGGTTTGGCTTTCCTGGCACATACTGCCTGACTGGGCAACAGCCTGTGAATGGGATGATTTGCTCATCAATGTACACTTTATCACACCTTGGAAGGCTGAGACAACCTTGCCTCACATGGTTAAACAATGGTCTGACTCTCCAAAGAATGTCTGACTTCTTTGTCTCTTCACTCACATCCAGGTCACTGACAATCTTAAGGGACCTTCTTAGCTTGTAGAACCTGTCCCTTATCATCTTCTTGCTAATGACTGGTACTTTGGTTTTTCTAGCCCAAAACATTTTCACTCTGGGATAGCCAAGGCAGGCCATGTGGACTGATATGCCA
>NW_015150800.1:744112-800033 GCF_000732505.1 Cyprinodon variegatus
TATATATATATATATATATATATATATATCTTTTCACACACATAGGGGGCTAGTGGCAACCTTACGGCAAGCACATGAGGTGCCCCTTTTTTCAGGGAGTTGGCAACCCTATCCATATTAAACTTTCACTTTGATATTAAGTGTGTTAATATGAGTAATTGCCTTTATTCAATATGTTTAATAACTGTATATTCAATTCTATTTCTATTCCGGTAATATGCTCCATTAAATATTGGGCTTTGCTTTAACCATTGGGATTTCTATTATTGTGAAGCAGAAGGAAATGTTTGGTTTAAAAAGCCTTTTAGCAAAAGCTTTCCATCTGCATACTCCTTTTGCTACAATAAGAGCTATCTCTCTATTGGGGTATGTATCTCTACCAGCTCTTTACCTCTGGCAATGAATTTGTTTGCCATTCCACATGCCTTATGATTTGCACATAGGCCTAAAAGGGAACATTTTGTCTCTCTAAAAGGTCAGATTGGGGAGTGCACAACTAATACCACTTCTTTGAACAGATTAACTAAGCTAATATATGGATCTGCAGCTGTTCTGGTTTCATTGCTGCTTCTCTTGCTAATGATCTCTTTAGCCATCCTGTTAGTGCACAATCATCTCCTTGTAGATTTACCAGATGTGCCTTACTCTATTTTAAAAAATTAAATGATAGGTGAAAATATGAAGACCTTATAATTGTGTTTTATATACAAAACCCTGAAATGTTGAGCATTAATTGTTACCTTTCTAGTGTGTTTCCCCAGCTTCATGTGGATGTTTTACTAATTTCTTTAAAAAAAATATGCATTCACAAAGCAGACATATTTATACTAGGTTTAAAGATGAGCTTTGAAAAAAATGGTCACACTATACTTTATTCAAGGGTGTCAGAGTAAAGGGGACTGGGTACAATTGTGCAACACATTTTTAGAATTTTAGAATATTTCAATTACAAATTTCCATGATGTTTTACTGTTTTCTTTTGGTTAATCACATAACATCTCAGTAAAATACAAAGATGTCAATGGTTGTGACATGAAAACATTTTGAAACATTAAGTGATTTTTTTTGTACGTCACTAAAGACCGCCATCAACATAACTTCCTCTATAAACCACAGTAACGCAACAATAAAGGGCTTAGAAATGCATTTCAACAATAATTGATGTCTGAGCTTGATTTCAAGTGGATAGAACACACTGTCAAAATTAAAATGAAGGCAGGAAAAAAAAACAATGCACTGCTTACTTTTAGTGAAATATTTAATCAAATAAATAAATAACAGAGTGGAAATGCATGGTGTCTACTGTAACATTAACTAGAACATTTAGTTTTACTTTGATGAAAAAAAAAATCTTTCATTCATTTACAAAATGTTAATAGGAATGTATATATTGACCCATCAAATAAACATATTTTGCAGTTCATGGTACAGTAGTAGAAATGTCAAGAGCAAAAAAAAGAAAATGGGAAACCAATAAATAAGCCCTTACTTTGACGCATCCTGGATAAAGTTCACTTTCTTTCTTTTGTCATGTGAGTTGTAGCACAAGCTGTGTGGCCTTTTACACTGAATTTAACACATTTGCTTGGGGAAACATTATGTCAAAACCAACAGTAAAAACTTGTGTTGCACCGAAACCGATAACAGTATCGGGTGGGGCCCCGATCCAGCATAAAAATGGTGGTATCGGTATCGGCGAGTACCAACAAATACGGCACCAATACCATTTTGAGAGCCAAAAGTTTATTCAACTATTGTCACCCATTCCAGGTAGGCAATAAAAAAGTTCTACTGGATTTGCTTTGTATTAGTCTTTTGCAAGGTAGGTAGGCAGCAGCTTGACAAAGCCATGATAGCAATTATTTTACACCCAGTATGTAGCTCTTCATATATACACAGACACACATCTATTTAAAGCAGATGGTATCGGTATGGTATCGGCCGATACTGCACAGCCAGGTATCGGGGCAAAAAAATGGCATTGGCGTGACACTAGTAAAAACCTCCTTAATAAGTTAGACTGCATGGTCTTTCCATTCACCGAATGCCAAACATGGGTTTGAGGAAGACACACTCAAAAAGGATCAGAATTAAGTTATTAAATTAGATTAGGCTACAATGTCCTCTTTTTTTTTTAATACATTTTTAATTTTAAAAAATCATTTGAGATGAAACTTCTATCCTGTTTGCAATACATTAGAAGTCATTTGAGAGAGCGCGATGGAAAACGTGGTCTAACCCTGAAGAGCCATGATGAATCTGGTGGTGGTGCATGTGGTGCTGGCTGGTGGTTGGACCAACATCCATCATTAAATCATCCTCATCATCCTCTGCCCTGTATGCTTCTGCTGCATCCTGTGAGTAGCTATGCTTCATGACCAGGATGCTCCGTCGACCTGCCGGAGTGTTATGGTGAGAGAGGTGCGGAGACATTTGCTTCACCATCATCGGTGACATCGGGGGTATAGTAGGCCCCCCATCAGGTGCAATCGTGGCATCCCTCAGGCTCAGGTTGCTGCGGCTACCGTGGATGCTGCCATGGATGCTGCCATGGTGAGAGCCGCAGTGGTGGTCGCGGATGCATTTGCTTTCTGAGCGCCTTAATTTGTGGAACTTTTCGAAGTCGTCTGCCAGTGCGGCATCAGTCAGGTCACCGGAAGGGGCCCGACGTATGGTACACAGCTCATAGTGTGGGGGTTCAAAACTAGGCTGTAGGAGAGCTGGATCAAATTCATCTCTGTGGATGCAAAAAAACAGCAAAACAAGGCTGTTATTCATCTTCTTTTTCATAGAATCACATAAAAATATCTTTATTTTAATGGAAAATAATTTGATTTGCAATATTAAAACATTCCTACTCATGTACTGCTATTTACACTATTCTAGGTCACAAACAACAAATACATTGTACATAATTCTATGTAGCATCTTGCTTGGTGAAATCCAAGTCAGAGTAAAATCATATGGGAGAAATGTTATTTCCATCACTCACCATGAAACTTCTGTATAATTATTGGCTTAACATCTATTACCTGCGGATGACATATTTCTTGCGAGGCTGCTTGATCTGAATGATGACAGAAATAATGAGCAGTATGACGACCAGGCCGCAGGTTACTCCAATGATTGTGAGGTTAGTGTTGTCCAGCGTATCCAAAATGCTGGCCTTTCTCTTTTCTAGTTAAGGACACAACAAATAAGTCAGGAGGATGGAAGTAGCAATGACGCGTTGCATCAACAATCAGCATACCTTTGCACCGATTCTCATCCCATGGGTAAACACAGTTCTGGACACCATTGCAGACAAGTGTATTGTTGATGCACATGTTGTTGTGGCAAAAGAAGGAGTCTCCCTCACATGGAGCTACAACAAAAGAAAGGCAATTTACAACCAATAAACTATAGGAAGATTTAAAAATATTTTTGAAATGCACAGGGCGGAAATGTTATTTCTAACAATTACAGTAGGTGCTGTGCATAAACAGGGTCTAATGAATTTTAATTAGAGGTATGAAATTCACACTTTTTAAATCCCAGAAATTAGTATTCTTCACATTTAACCATACTAACAAGAGACTTTCTCACCCCAGCCTCTTAGGTGGTGATAATATGCTTAAACTGGGTTTGCCACCACACAGAAGGGTTTAGAGAGCTAATGTTAGTGTGCAGAGCAATGGGAGTAGAAATAAGAAGTTTTCCACACACCAGTAAAAGTCCTGTGACAACTAACTCTGGAAAAGGAAGCTTTCAAGATCAAGAAGCCCAAAACTTTCAAAATAAAATCGCAATCACAATTTTGGTTGAAAAAATTTAAAACTGTGATTTTTGACAAAATCCTTTAGCACTGGTGTAAATGAGTGGAGCTCACATTTGAAAATAAACTTCTAACTGATCATGCTGCTATTCAGGTGACAAACCTGAAATAAGAGAAACACATCCTGTCATTGAAAAACATGACATTCAGGCGTAACAAAGAGACTACGCTTTATTGGCCAGCTTTGGACCTTTTGAAGCATAAAAAATGTTTTTCTTGCACAGTGGGAACTTGCTGCTTAACGTTAGTTTACTTTGCTTTCCGATGTGCAGAAACAAAAAATGTCTTTTTGCAAGGAAACACCAAATTTAGTCTAAATAGACTAAAGTTTGTTTTTAGACTAAAGTTTGTTTTATTGAAAGTTTGTTTTTCAATAAAACAAACTTTCTCTACCTGAAGACAAAAAGCTATACAACACAACATTTCTTTTAAATCCATTTTCCAAATACAAAATACATGGTATATGAAGGCAAAAGAAGAACTATAAGCATTTATTCATTCTTTTGACCCGCCTGAACTGAATTTAGAACTAGCTCTAGCAAATACTAGACTGATAAAAACTGAGCATGTCATTTTAGACTATTTATAATCCTTTCAAGCTAAAAATCAAAAAGTAAGTGCAACGATATTGCGAACAGTTCAGACGCTGAAATGCAACATCCCCTTGAAGGAAGACATGGCCATATTGTGGAGAAAAAATACACTAAAATTATTTAATGGGATTTCACAAAATTTTAGTTTGCAAAATAGATTTAATAGGTTTTCCTATTAATAGGTTAACTTAATGTGGTGACTTTCAATTTTTCTTGTTATGCCCCCCCCCCCCCTTTGAAAAAAATTTTTTGACCCCTCCTTATGCACCTCTATAAGGATTACCTTAGAGAATTCTTTTTTTTTTTTTTTTTTTGAATAAACATTTTTGAATTTTAATGGTTTCTAACAGCTGGAATATTTTAATGTCTTCACATTTTATATATTGTATAACATTAAAAAAATTATATGAGGGTTTTAGCTAAACATATCCCTGTAGTCAAAACTAAGGATGAAACAAGACTGAATAAAGATACAGACCAAACAACAGGTGGTGCTGTTGTCCCACTTTAACTGTTACACTTCTGCTTTATTTTGTGGACAGAAAATGGCAAGGTTGCTCTCATGTCCCTGTTATGCCTTAATATCCCCCAGGGAGCTGCTATAGTTAGTTATAGTATAACTTACTTAAGAGAAAAATGTGACAAGCAGCTTTCCTGCAAACAGATAATTGTTTTTTCTTCATCCATACATGAACCCATTAATTTAAAGAATGCCACTTACGTTCATGGAAAGTTGTGAAGAGGATCTTAAATCTGCTTTTCCTGCTCCCCTCATCAGCCCAGAGTCTCACCACACCCACAGAGGTCACCAGCATGACATCATTAGCGACTGTGGAGCAAAACTTGTTCCTCAGGTGCTCCACTCCACTGCTCCCATCATAGATGGCGACAAAGTTGCGTTTGCATTCGTTTGAGTTGTGCATTTCATACTCTAGAAAACGCATGTAGATCTGTAGACAAGGTTTAATAAAAGGCAAACCAATTAGGTAAATAAACACCCCAGACTCTACAAACAAGCAATAATTATTGGAGAATTTTGGAGATCTACAATCGCTGTCAATAAATTGGGCCTTTAACAAAAAAGAGCACAAACACCTCCAAATTGCATATGCAGTTGCCAGGAAACCAAGATTAATTTTCCATTCATTACACACTTTCTCAAATGCAAAACAAATAACTTCATTTTTTACTGTCACAGAGAACCCCGAGAACTTTTATTTTTTCAAATTCCATCCTGACATTTTTTATATATATATATTTTTTTTTAAGGGAAGAAAAAAACTTTTGCTGTCATATAAAATTCAAATATCTAGGTAGATAGGCACAGACAAAAATAAAATATATTTTAAAAATAGTTCAAGTTAAATTACACAGTTTCTAAGACACTGACATAGAGCAATGGATTTTGAGAACTGCTATTCAAACATTAAAGTCCACCCATAGTAAAAGTACTCCCATTTAAATTAGCTTTCTTCCCATGTAAAAAAAAAAAAATCCCACTAGCCAGTTTTAAAATGAAATTGGTAGATTTATTTCAAAATTACATCTTTATGTGGAAAACATCCTTTTGAACATTTCTGAAAACTGACGCCGCAGTTTGCTCACCTTTGCTCTAGGCGGGGCTCTGATGTACCACCTGCAGTCCACTGCTTCAGTCAGCTGCGCTCTGCCTTCTTTGCTTATCTGTATCGATTCTACAAAGCCCTCTGGACCACTTAGCTCAAAGTCACAAGCTGTGTGGAAAAGACATTTCTGAAACCATGCAAAATAAAAGTCTCTTCCCACCATGAAATAAATGTATTTTTACTGATTTGAGCTAAACTGGAATGCTCTGTGTATGTCAGGATTAATAAGGTGGTCTAAACCATGATGAATGCAGGGTAAGCTTTCATTAATCAATAAAGATTCACAATCAATCTTTAAATTCTTAAAATTGTAATTTAACCAAGTTCAATTTGACTAATTTCTTAAACCCTAATAACAAATATACTGCAGAGTAAGGATAATTCTGTGAAATTCTGATTTTGTATGCACAAATATGTTAAAATTTACCCAGTAAAATAAAATCTCACCTGGTAGAACTGGCAATTCTCCAATTTCGTCAAACTCAGGATCTGAAAAAAAATATATATAGGCTATATATAATATTATAGTAGAAACAAACCACTACATGTATACATATAATTATAAAGTGTAAGAAAACCAGGCATTATTTACCACATTTTGTTTTGCTTATTTAAAAGACAAAGAAACTGCACCATACAATTTCCTTCAGCCAGTCATTATTAATCCAGTAGTCCTAAATAAAGTTCTGAGAAACGGCCTTAAGAGGTCACCTGAATAGACTGTTAGTCTTTATAAGTGAAGCTGCTCTGAGAATGCCAAGAAGATTGTTAAAGGACATTAATGGACAGTTAGTGAAAAAAAGACCAAGGGACACAGCATGAGGTGGGGGTTGAATCAGCATTGTATGAAAAAGAAAAGTATGGCTCAACTTAAACCTAATTCTGTCCACCTAACTTAGAAAACACCATCGGCATAGCATTGGCAGCATTATACTGAGGTGATATTTTTTCTTCCAAACTACAATATTTCAGCTTTAACTTTACAGGGGACGTTGGTACACAAAGATGGATTTTGACTTTCATGTTTTATCAGCTTTAGTTCAATATCAAAATAATTTGAATAAAAGCAGCAGCAATTTCCTTTCTTTGTGAGTACAGCTCCATCTGTTTTTGTTGTTGTTGTGTTGGTTCTGTCAGAATATTTGTATCCCAGCAGAGTACATGAAAACTCCGCCTGTGAGGTTTTACTGTGTTGATCAGTGATCAGTGAGACAGCCAGGGGAAAGAAAGTGTAATGTGGCGGCTCTCGTTTGCAAATGCAATTAATATTGTTTTTTTTATTGTAACTTTTCTTATCTCATCCGTACAGCTTTCAAAGTACAGTAATGCACAACTCAGGATTGTGTCGGACATGTGGATGTTAAGGACAGCTGGGGATGGTGAAAAAAATAAAACTGTGTTATCTTTTGTTGTAGTCAAGTTGTATACTGGGGCTCTAAATCAAAAAGAGGAAACAAACAAATAAAAAAATAATAATGGGAATATTTTCAGCCCCTGCTCTGTAAACAAATATAAAGAGGTGCAGCTGCAGCTGCAGTGCTACTTGAAGTTAGGCACTACTGTGTTCAGAGTAACAATAATAACATGTGATTTTCATTAAAGATACATTTTACACAAATAAAGAGCTACACACACACGAAAAATCTGAATCTGTGGTTTCCTTCTGGGCAAAACATGAATTTTTTTTTGTTGTTTATTTTCTTTCCTGTCTTCTTTTTTTAGAATCAAGTCAAGTAGTTTTAAACATTTTTCTTCAAATCTTATTAAGAAAAGGGAAAAAGGAATTCAAAAACTAAATAGACCAGGTCTGTTGAAAGGCTTAACTAATGCTGCAGAGGCACAATTCTGCTGGCCGCATGCAAGCACTCAAACCCTGATGCTTTTCATCAAAAAAAAAAAATATAAAAACAACAACAAAAAAAGGGAACACATATTGGGTCCTAAATCTTGGCTCTGACGTGGATTAAAAATCTCAATCGTCCAGCTTAGTTCAGAAAAGATTAGGTTCCGATGGCTTCTACTAACCTGGGGATAAAACAGCATCTGCTGTAATTGTGGCCTCTCTTAGAAGCGATTGGTTCAAAAAGAATACATAATTATATATATATATGTATATATATACCGTATGTATATATATATATGTATGTATATATATATATATATATATATAGACAGCCAGACAGAAAACAAAGAGAGATATAGAGAAACAGACAGACAGAGAACAGAGAACACCAGCGGTCATAAAGCAGGATGGCCACATGATGAACTCAAGAGATTTAAAACAACAAGGAGTCTATTAATCCTCTCTTTCTTACCCTTTATGAAGGAGAGGCCAGATTATTCAAATACATTTTTGTGTGTGTGTCTTTGTAGGCCTGTGTTTCTCATATTGTGGGGACCAACTGCTTTAGTGGGGACCAATGCCTGGTTCCCATGGTTACAAATGCTGTTTTAAAGTCTGCTTTAGTACAAAGCTGTGAACTGAGTTCAGGTTAGAGTTAGGTTTACATTGGTAATAGAGTCAGGGTAAGGGTCTGGCTTAGGCTATAGAATTAAATGTGAAATGAATGGAAGTCAATAAAAACCCCCATAAGGATAGCAAGACATACAGTACAGTAATCTGTGAGTGTGCATGCATTTGTGACATACTACACAGGGTAATTAAGAGCTTGTCGCCAAAAACAAGAGCAAAACTGGCTAAAATAAAAACATGATGTATTATGGTTAATGCTGTTTCTGACATTTTAATTGAAAAAGCTTCCTGGATGTGAAGTGAAACATCTTCAAACTTGGAAACAAAGTTCAGTGGATTGTTTATTAACTTTTTTGGAATATCTATAGTGTGACAAAGGTTTGATTAGTAAATGTATTACTTTTGCCTGAATTTATTCTTCTGTGATTTAATTGGTTGAATTAAATTGTCTTATTTCTAGAGAATAATAAAATAGTAATAAAACTTTACACCAAAACAGTAAGTCAGAGTTTAAGATGTCTTTTTAATAATCATATTAATATGATTATAATGAATATTTTCTAATACCTTGTGTGAAATAACACATTAGTTGTATTTCATTTTTTTGCTGGTCTTCTCATCCCTGTGCCTTGGGCTGCTGCAGCCCTCAGGGCAGAGACTACCTGCCCTTCACAGCTCTTAGTCGCTTATTGTTGCAATTATTTTTTATCCTTCCATTACTATTAATGACTTTGTCTCACAGACACTCACACATATTTTTAATAAACCTAATTGTGCAAGTACAATAACATATCACTTAAATATTATCTATGTAAAATGGCTAAAATTACAAAACAGGGCATGTGAAAATAGAAGAGTGGCAACAGTTAACTTTGAAGGGCTTTTAACATATTTTTTGCATGCCTGTAAAATTTTCAACACAACTTTATTGCAATCTACTTTTTCCTTTTTGACACAAACAAACTGCTCAACTCTGTTATCAAGCATGCGTGCTTGCAAATTCCTACATCATGAGATGGGTGGAATTAGCGATAAGATTAACTTTGACCTAAACAATTCATTACATCCAATATAAACACACAAATTCCTGTTTCTCTTTTTTGTTTATTGGTCTTTTTTTTTGCTGACATAAAAAATCCTCTCAATAGAATAGATCTTGTTATGGGTCTGTTAATATTTTTTCCACGATATAATGTTTGCAGTCTTTTAAAATGAATGTTTCCAATCTTAAAAGAGCTACCAAAATCATGGAGCTCTTAAAAAAACAGTCAGAACAACAACGCTGAAAACGAATATCAAATACTTTAGAGAAAAACAAAGCTCTGTTCCAAATTATACAATGTTTGCATATAATCTCATGCCGCTACTGTAGCAATTTCATAAAACAAAAACCCTGCAGGGTTGACTGAGTTTCAGGATTTCAGAAAGCAATAAAAAGAACAATGGAGACATTTCAATGCCAAAAATGATATATTAAAAAACATAGCTTAGTAAATGGACCAAGGGATGCAGATTAATCCCTGCCCCTTGTCGGTGTAGGTGGCCTATAAACTCTGAGGGTAATATAGCTTCTACCTCGGACACCCTTAAGCTGCTACAGCGGCTCAGCGCTGACAAGCTGCATTCCCTGAAGACAAGCTTTCATTAACTCGTGTTTGCATGTGTGTCAGATGGAGGAAACAAGTGTGTGTGCTTCGGTGCGTGTGTGTATGGATGTGTTCCCCTCCTCCTTCCAGCAGCAGCTGCTGTAGCTCTACCAAAAATAGAGAGCAAATTATTTTATCAGCAGCATGGCATGGCACAAGTTTTATTGTTGCATTTTATCATTTGCATGTTTGCTTGCATGTTCTACTGGCAGTCTGCAGGTGGCCCTAAAAGAAAGATGTGGTCCAAAGCCATTATTATGGAGGTTATAATAATAATTATTAAATCCTATAGGTATTCTATCTTAAAACACTATGGATAAAGGTGAACAATTAAAATGATAAAAATAACTAAAGTCAAAGTTAAATATAAACAACATAAAATATAAAAAACCTGAGAAATTATTTTTTGTCTGCTGAATGACTAAAGAGCAGATTATGCTCTAAAGGTCTGGATTTATCTCCACCAGCTCCTCTCAAGAGCACCTTGACAAGATAAACTGAAGGGGCTTAAGAATTTAATGTTTTATTAAACAGATGGGGAAAAGAATCCTGTTTATATGATTAAGAGAAGATTGGAAATCTGATGTGACTGAATGTAAAAAGTTTAAGAGATAAGAATAATTTTGCAAGTTACTGTATGTAACCTGAACTGTGATAACATTTCTAACCCTAATATTGTGTCTAAATCATAGTTGAGTGGAGTGTTACTAAATGTAGGCTCAAAAATACAATGTAAGAACTGTTACTGTACAGCGCAGATTCCCATTAGGTCAGATCGATCATCAAATTGATAAAAATGTACCAGAGATGTCAGATTTCTTCATTTGTGGAGAGCAGAGTGCCCCTACCTGCTGTTTGAGATGCAAGAGTCTGAGTCCAAACTGTGTTTAAAGCAATCAGAAAAGCCTTATTCTCTCTCGATTGTTTTGTTCAGTTTGATTTTATAACACAACTTTGCAGGCAGAAAAGCTCCTAAAACATTTTAGAGTAATTTATTTCATTCAAATATTCTCTATTAAAACCCACTCACACATTAGCTGGTCACCACACTAAATCTTGTTATTTTACAGCAGGAACTGTGTTGCATTTTATGTTAAATGTTTTGATAATCTCCATATATTAATATCCATCAATTGTTTTTGTTCCAATTGAAATGGGGGACTTGAAGGCTTTTTATTTCCTCCCGTTGCCATGGTGGGTTGTATTTTTTGTGTTTTTAATAAAGGCTTCTTATTATGCTCTCTCTCACCCTGAAATCTGGGCTGACTTTTACTAATATCACCTGTTCTGAAAATGAAGATCCTGAATATAACAAAAGCCAAATAGGTTCACTTAGGATAGCTGCTCTCCATAGAATAAGTTAATGCCACTTGACTGAAATGAGGGCCTGACAGTAAGGAAGGAGGAAAGAAAAATAAGTCTAACCAAACAAGAGAAATATTTAAGGAGCATTTAAACTTTAACTGTCCAACCTTTTGTCAGTTTCACTTGTAATTCTAAGTGACTTTAGACTTTACCTTGCAATCGAGATATTGTTGTGAGATTTCTACATTCCCAATTTCCAGAAAATACATCTTGCCAGCAGCCAACACATGCATTGGCCTCCATACAGAAATGTTTTGGAGCAATGAAATACAGTGACGTGTATGACGTCAAAGCGTCAAGCCGGTACACCCTCTATTTCTTTTTTTTTTTTAGAAAATAAGGAAAAGGATGCAGTTTTTTCCTTTGTGGATGGGAAGCTGTTTGTACGATCCCCCTGACCAGATTTGTTAAGAGTTAAATTTATCAATTAAAGGCACACTATGGACTTTGTGACCTAAAGAGTTGACGCATATGAGTTATTTTAAATGATTCCTTAGGCCAAAATACTGCGCTTGACACTATCAATGCTACAAGCGGGGCTCCCCTCTTGAAATACCGCCTATGTAAGTAAGGAGATGACGCATCGTTGTTGGCCAGGAAATGTGACCTGGAAGAACGTAAGGTTTTACGGCCACAGGCTCCCATATAGTCATAGAGCTAAGGCTTTTACTATTTTTCTACCTGCTAGACTACTGGTCATGGCTGAGGCAAGGAAAAAGTTTAAACCTTCTGGGGAGGCTTAAAAGAGAAAATGTGGAAGGGATCATGCCCGAGGAAAAACAAGAGTCGATCTTGGAAAGGAGTTTGTTCGTTGGTGCAAGCTGAAAGAAGAAGCCGGAGTTAACACTTTGCTCCTAGTATACAGTCATATATCTTATTTTTGATGTTTAGTAGAAGCAAAATAAGGGCAGTTACCAGTTTAGCGTCCCTAGTGGCCAAAAGTTACAAGGTGTCCCTTTAGCTCCTCTAGTTGTGGATCAAATTAAGAATGTTATACGTCACAGGTGCTACGGCTGCTGTGATTGGCTAAAAACTCGAGAAGGGAGGCAGGTACCCAATGAGCATGAAGAATTGCTCTGAACTTCCTTCGCTTTTGTGAGCTCGATCTACAAGAGGCTTTCCAGGTTGATACCGTGTAGAATTCAAATTTAACTACATGTATCAATCGGGCTAATACCAGGCTACTTTAGACTGCCTTGTTTAAAGATATATTAGATTTAAAGTCTTTGTTTTCAAATTTCTCCAGTAAGTACATACAATAATCAATGGTCAAAGTCATTTGTACTGTATGTTTGATTTGCTACATTATAAAAGAAGCACAGTGCAATTTATATTTTAGATTTCCACAACAGTTTGTCGGTTCCTACTCACCTTGTGTAAAATTATACCGGGCTGAAAACCCGATGGCCTCCAGTTCACCATCAGCCACAAACTTGATGTACAGGTACCTCCCACTGGAGCGGATATAAGCAGGGCTCTCCTGCCCGCAGTACCGTCCAATGATTGGAGAGAAGCCGAACGGCCCATCACGGATTTCAATGTGGTCAAACCGACACTCCCAGGATGGCTCAATGGAGTATTTCTCATCAAAGAACAGGTCAATGCACTGCCGAGGTGAAGCTGCAGCAGAAGAATACTTGAGGAAACAGGAAGGAGGTTCAGGACTGAACAGGAATCGACTCTCACCTTCTATAATGTAGACACATTCCCTCTCAGGTGGGTATTTCTCAGGGTAATTTGGGGAGGTGAAGAACCCTCCACTAGACTCTTTGACCCATGTTCCACACTGTCCAGCAGGGGTCACACCTGAATTGTTTTTCACTGTTAACAAGAAATTAAATGATTATATCAAATCAAATCCAATTTTATTCATAAAGAGCTTTAGTATTTTCCACAGACTAAAGTGCTGTACAGTAAAAAACAGCAAACATTGTTTTAGATGTGTTTTAAAGAATGGTTTAGAACTTTTTTTTTTCGTGTTTTCATGCCTCTATATTTTCTTCTTTATTAAATATTACATTTTTTTTTATTTGTTTAAATTTTGAAATGTTCAGAAATAATAAAGAAGCTTGTAATTACATGAAACTGTGAAGAGAGCAAGATTTTGAAAAAAAAATAATACCCTAAACTAAAGCATATTTATTTATATTCTTTAGTTCATAGACTTTATATAGACATTTCAAACAGATCTTATCTCAGTAGCACATTTGGAAAGACAATCAAAGTGACATGAGAAGAAAAAAAGAAAGAAAAGCACACTGCAATGGCATAGAGGCAACACAAATAATTAAACAGAATAGAAGTGAATTAAATTAAATAATTGATTAAAAATAGGAAAGTTGCACTGAAAATTTATGGTTCTTCTTATGGTTGCTAAACAACATGTTTGCATACCCGGATTTTCTGGTTGGTAAGGAATTTAATTGTTTCTTTCCTACAGAATTTATTAATTATCAATTCAACACTTTAAGAACAAAGCATGTTCAATAATAAAAATGTGGTTCTATGAAAGAGGCAATGGCTTTAAAGCAAACAGCTGATGCCTGTTTTTTTCTTCAGAGCTCCATGTCAGAATTTGTTTAGACTGTTAGTCGATGATTTTTTTTCATAGAAAATGTATTGCATAATTTATTAGGAAAAAAACAGACTGTAGCTTCTGACCTGCTGATGCGCTATGAGGGCAAATTAAGGGAAAGTTAGGTGACCTCTGCTTGACTGATTGGTCTACAAAGCTAAATCAACCAGTTCATGTATTATCAGCATTTGCAGCATTTATAGTCTTAAGTGGAAAAACTAAAAAACACTAAAAAACAAGAAGACTAGAACATACATTTTCAACAGTGTTAAAAATGTCACTCTGTAAAAGCCTTGTATACCTTTATAAGAGTAACAATTCTGTGCCTAGATATGGCTATTTTGCAATTTATATTCCAGCTACCACAATTATAGGAAAAAACAAACAAAACAAAAGCAAACAAAAAATTACTAATATAAAAAATACATAATTGAATATTCTTCCAAGAAGATTGCGAAGCAACTTTTATTTTACCCATTCTCACTAATGGAGAAATTATCTGCTTGAATGAAGTGACATAAATCAAATGCACTAAGTTAAATTCTTCCAATTTGCAAAGTTATAAGCATACCTTGAGTCTTTTTCATGTTTGCTGTTGAATTACAGGTCTCAGGTGGGATAAGGCTGGCTGCTATGACTGAGAAGCCAGAAGAGAGCGAGAGAGAGATAAAAAAAATTAAAATAATAATAACAATAATTTCTTTTTATCATTTATTAATTTAAGAGAAACAAGTAAACACAGTTTATGGACTATTACATCCCCTAAGAGAGAGTAACATTTAGTCAAGATATTTATCATACTTCTTTTAAGACTTCTGACTTGATTTTCTATCAGATCCTGTAATGTTTCTTATAATGTAGCAAACTCACCGATGGGGAGCAGAAGTTTGTGCACCATGTCTGATCCCCAAAGACGCGCAGATCTGTCTCACATGGCTTCATTAAACAAGATGCAGGAGGGGGATTTCATCTCCTTCAATGCGATAAAACATACTGTTGCGCCTGTCATCATAAATCATAAATGCGACAAGGGAGACAGCGGACACTTGTCCATCAATCCCCATCCCCCCACCCCCCTGTCTCCTAGCAGCTTTAAGGATTAACTTCTCTGCCAGAAACCTTCATCAGTCCCCCCACCCCTTCTTTTACCTATAAACACAACTTAATATGATACTGGTTTAAGCTCCACTAACATTTTTTATTTGGTCATAATATTTTATTATTTTGACATCTAAAGTCACTATCAATTGAAGCTGCTGTCAGGACCAACATCTGCTTACATGCTAATTCATTAAGGAATCAAAATGTATGCAAGTGTATCAGAGCTATATGGGCCTTCAAAAGACATTTCTATTCAAACTTACAAACATAAGAGTCTAATAACTGATCTTGGATGATTTATAGAATATAATGAAAAAAACAAACAACAATAAACAAATTCCTGTATCTAAACTGAGTACCAAAACATTGTTAGAATCAATCAGTTTGGCTTTGACAATCACTCTACTTCTTGTAATTTTCACTGTTGCCTTAATGTTGTGTGGCCCAAATACCAATGGATTTGAAAACAGGTTTATTTAACAAAAAACAAAAATAAAGGTAGCCTATTTAGCAAAGGCAAGTTAACCTTATTTATATGGCCAATTTCAATAGCAAAACAAGTCAGGGCTTTGCTTAAGCATAAGAAGAAAACAAACAGATGTGCATTGCTTTGGCATAAAGGTAATATAAACATGAAGAAAAAAAACTAAAAGAATAAATATGGATAATTAGAATAAAAATATGAATTTAAACTAAACAATTAAATAGCTGTTAAAATGAATTTATTTATTGTTATTAATACTAAAAATAAACATTTAAAAATGTAATTAGCATTAGTTTCATCATGAATTGAAGTTCGGAGCAGTGCAAAGACAAATATAATGCAAAAATGCAGTAAAATGAAATTTTTTCTTCCATTATCCTTCAGGGTCATGGCGGGGTTGGGGCCCATCTGCCCATCTGGGCAAAAGGTGAGGTTGGCCCTGGATAGGTTACCAGGATGTTGCAGGGCAACACATAGACACACAGCCATGAATTAACATAACAGTAGTGTTTTAGGACTCTTGGAGGAAGCCGTAGTACCCAGAGAGAACTCACTCATGCAGAGGGAGAACATGCTGAAAGACCATAGGTAAGGAAATGGATCCCGAATCTTCTTGCTGCAAAGCACCGCAGCTAACTTTAGAAACAATTAAAATAATTTTGAAATAATTTCTTTGTTTAACTCAGGTCTGCTCAAGTCCGGTCCTCGAGGACTACTATTGTGCAAGTAGATGCACCCATTTTTAACACACCTGAATTGAATGAGTGACTTGTTACCATGCCTCTGGTGAGATAAAGGAAGGGATCGAGCCTTTAGATTCAAGATGTGTTAGAAAAGAGATACATCAAAAGGTTACAGGATGGTAGCTCTTGAGGACAGGACTTGAGCACCACTGGTTTAACTGATAACCAGTAAAAATATTTTAGGACAATGCTTGGCCCTCCTGATTCCTGTTAATAATTGAACAGGAAAGTTACAACAATCAACTGACTAGAAATAAAACCAGGATTTATTTTTTGTAGGTCAGTTTTGGGAAAACATGCTCACAAGGTTTTACCAAGGAGTACAGAGGGGGATAAATTTAGTTTTTTAGGTTGTCAGGAGTATTATCAAAGTTTTGTTCTCATTCAGTTTTTCAAACCTTTTGGACAAACAAGCTTTCAAATCATTAAGACATTCAAGACAGGTACTGTAGGGTCATTGGTGGACTGATCTTTATAGATTCCAAATAGGGAGCACAAGTTTTTGAACTTGAAAGTTCAAAAACCCCCAAATATTAATTTGTTCATTCATTCATTTTCATGGGGCCCCAAATTCCTGGTGGCCCCCCTGCTTGTGATACACAGTCTTTATGTTTAAGACATTCTCGATGTGGAGAGTAGTTTTATGTGCATATGTTTTAGATAAAACTGCTTGTATTAATCACAAAAATCCCAATTAGTATCTGTTGTGCATGCGCACTTCTGTAAGAATTCTGACATCTGCTAATGTCACATCTGTTTGAGGTTTAGTTTAAAATATTCAGGTGCCTACTGACCATATGTTTTGAATGAAGAAATGTTAAATGGTAAATGACATGTACAGTACTTACATAGTGCATTTTACAAGTCAGGAGACTTGACCAAAGCTCTTTACATTACATTCAGTCATTCACACACACACACACACACCCACACACTGGTGGTGGCAAGCTACACAGAGGCAAGGATGCTGTAGCACCACCTGGCCCTCTGACTACCATCAGCAGGAAACGCAAGTGAAGTGTCTTGCACAAGGACACAACCACACTGAAAGCCGGAGCGGGGGCTTGAACCGACAACCCTCACTGGTGGCATGGCAAACTCCTGTATCTGACACCACATACACCAAGAACACTAAAACAGCACCGTATGCACTTGACATAAATATATAAAACCCCTTTGTTATAATGTGAAAGACTCAAATTAGTTTGTATTTAAGCAAATTATTTATGGTTGTCTGCCCTAGAGGTCACCAACTCAGTGCCCTTGAGAACCAAGGGACCCTCAAGGACCACATGGGCTGCCCTCAGCATCAACTGACAAGTGTGAAATGTTATTCTATTCTGTTGCTTCTTTTTTTTTTATGTCATAATTTGTATGTAGGTTGGTTGACGACCCAAATGCAGAGACCAGGAGGCAGAGGTGAATCTTGTGGATTTAATGAAGAACAGAGGCAGACAACCAAAAATCAAAAAATACTAAGAACCAATATACCAGAGAGCATCAGAGAAAACTCACAAGGGAAGCCAGAGACAAGGGAAAAACAATACAACATCAAGGAACCAACACTGAGTTACTGCAGAGGTGGAGTATATAAGGGGAACAGAACAAAGGATGGACTAATGAGCTAAATAAGGAGCAGGTGTAAGTGGAACTGACTAGAAGGAAGCCATAAGGAAAGGAAACAAAGATCAACAAAACAGAATAGAAATGTCATGGTTCTCCCAAAAAGGGGAGAACCATGACATTTTAATTACTTCTAGAGCAGAAAATTAGAAACTAAAAGAAACAATTAAAATATTTTTATTACATAAGAAGTTTAGTTGAATGCTGACCCCTCTGTTTCATATGTCAGTATTGGTAATCCTTCCTAAGACTCAGAACCCAAGTAGCTCAAAGTCCTAAAAAGCTTGGTGTCCCCTGCTCTGCCCCTTAGCATGTTGCATAAGATGCTTGGTGTGTGTACAGTTAATAGGAGCAGCTTCTCCATAAAATATGCTCTATTTTTTAGTTAAAGCAATTTTCAGAGCAAAACATAAACAGTATAATTTATATATTACCCCAAATAATTTATTTTCCAAATCTTCCTTCATTTTATAATTGATAAAAGCTCAGTAATGTGATTTTTGCAAAACAAAAACTGATTATACTGTACTGTCTCTAAAGCTTTGCTATAAGTTTGATATTGTAAATAGGCAAAGTAAGGGAGTCATGATACTGGGAAGCCTTTGTATTAGGAAATTTTTTTTTTTATGTATTACAATGCTCTAATTACACACAAGTACTAAATATTGTACATATGGTAGCCTTTAGATAGGCTACGTTTCCAAACAAGTGACAAGTCAAAATATACCTCAATTTGATAAGTAAAAATCCAGTCCTTGGACAACAATTCTGATATCAATTTTAAAAAGACTAAAAAAGAAGGAAAGGACATCTCTGAGCTTTAACTCAGCTACGTGGGCTAACCATGATTGTGGCACTGAATCTTTTGGTTTGCATCTCAGAAAGACTTCTTTAGTGTAGCAGTCAGAGTTAACGAATTCAATAAACACTTGGTCAGCCGCCACAGGATCACAGTTCATGGTAAAAAAGCTGGGACTGAATGGTGTATCATTCAAGTCAGTTAAAGGCTCAGTTAAGGTTCTTGTACGACTGAGGTAAAACCTTAACATAACCTCAAACAGCCTGGTTATCGATGAATTGATTTGTGTGATATCTTCTCCGTATGGTGAGTTGTTTTTTATCTGTTGTTTTATGGCTCGGTCGTCAGCCAGTATTTGATTGTAGCATCTTAAAAAGAGAAGAAAGTCAGATAAGTTCACAAACTAAAAAACTGAAAGCATTGAAGCAATGTACAAACACTTAAAACTTACCTCTCGGTCTCCACAATCATCTTAGTGGGGTTGTTTGCTATGTAAGGTATAAGTCTTAGACATTTACTCATGGTGAAGACACCTGGTGGGTAGAAACCTCTTGGATCTTTGACAAATAACCCCTGGATGGGCCCAGATTTGGCAACCATCTCTCCCCTGGCCTGTTTGGCAAGAGTTTCAAAAAGCACAGCAAGAGATAGGGCCACTAATCCGGACGCCCCAAACTTCACTTTCCTCTCCCTTCCAAAAGTAGCATTTAGGCTCTTGGTGAAGTCCTCCAGTTGTCTGGGAGTCAGGGATCTTTGCACTGTCATGTAATGCTCACTCAGGTAGGAGGAAGATGGGTCGGAGAGCACGCTGATCAAATGAGGATTGAGGTCGTAGTTTAAAAAGGACAGATATTTTGAGCAATAGTAGCTAGATGTGCTATATAAATTGGAGGACAGTGTGCGTTCCCCATATTGATATAAAGTGGTCAGTCAGGAGCTAGAAAAATAAGGCTGGTAACCATAAAGGAGGCTTTCTGTCTTGCAGTGTGTCCCTGGGCATCCCAGATATAATCAGGAAAATGGTTAATGATTTACATTTAGCAAGCCTAAAAATCTTCTTTTTTTAGTTGCAGTAATGTCTAAACTAACTGGTTTAAACAAACTCAAGACCGATTCTATTATTAACAAAGGTACAAATAATAGTTTCCAGGCATTAGTAGCCAAAGTCAGCTGACAAGAAATGAGGTGATGGGTACAAAAATATTTACAAATGACCTACATTTAACATCAGTATTTCAAAGTAAAGATTTTTGTAATCGATTTCCTGGAAAACAGCAAATATCATTGAGGTCAAGGTCCCACTCCCATTTACCAGCAAAGGTGTAACAAAACCAATTTCATCATAAAGATCCTGTCGATAAATCAGTAGGCAAAGCTTAAAATAATATCAAAATAAAGTTTTGTTTGCCCTAGTGTAGCTTAATAGAGGAAATAAACAAACTCTTTTAAAGGTGCAATGGTAATGCTCAAATCAAGTCAGTAACTCTCATGCAACTTTATTTATACAAACGAGTCTCATAAAGATTATCTGCTCTGCAGGATCAATGTTCCATTTAACAGTGACATTAAATTTTAACCTGCAGGTTTACCATGAATGCCTCATTAGTGCCGCTTGAGTATAAGATTTTCCCTGCTTATTTATACTGTTGCCGCAAACAAGAAGACGGATGGACGGACGGACGGACGGACGGACGGACGGACAGACAGACAGACAGACAGATTGATAGATAAGGTGATGAATATGAAATTTAGATGTTGACTCATCTGCAATGGCATAAAATCTTTCTTTTCTATGTTGATGCTAGAATGATGCATTTATTCATCAAGTGCCTAAGGACGCTGCACATTTGATGGACAGCTCAACATACTGTATTTTTCTCAAGCCATTCAGCATCCCTGAAGGTGTATATGAAGCTGGTGGATGCGTAATATAATACGGCCATAATATAGACATAGTCTTGGGTACCGTAAGGGGGCCAAACTCCTGGATGTCACACAGCCAATGCAGGGTTCCAGGTCAGGCTGGTCCAAAACCTGTATCAGTCATATAAGTAATTGGTAATCACCATGATCCAGAAGATCTTTTCACAATTTGCTTTTCTGATTATAGGGGTCTGTTTCACAAAGCAGGTTGAACAAACTCAGATTCGATTCCGCAACTCTAGATTGATCAAGCCTAAGGTCGGGAATTCTCAGTTTTTGATTTCACAATGACTGTTATGAATTAGTTCAATCAAGTCTCAGTAGGTCCACTCAGACTTTAAAACGTGCATAGCAATTTTATGAAAAACTATTAGTGGAGTATCGATTTGACATTTTTCAGAAATGAAAACATGTAGAATGTGTTTAAAAGTGAAGACAAGCAGCTCTGCAGTTGAAAAGGAGAGAAAGATGGCAAAGGAAAGGATTGGTGCTATATATTTTTGCTTTTTTTTTTTTTTTTTTAAGGGCAAGTTATTTTTTGTGCAAGCTGTGTGCTGGATCAAAATCAAGGTTATGTTTGTCATGCAGAGAAGGTGAATCATTAACACAGATATGTCAGAGATATGCAAGATCATCAACAAGATTTATTTGACATCTTCTCCATATGGTAATGTCTTGGCTTGTCTCAGTTGTTCCAATGCTTTGTTTTCAGTATTTTTTTGAATGTAGCATCTATATGAAGGGAACTGGATAACAGACTAATATAAGCCAACAAACACCAGAAACCGCAGGTGTTGCACAAACCAAAGATAACTACTTACCTCTCTATCTGATGTCTTTTCCTCTTGGTTATTTAACAAAAAGTCCCAGATTTGCACTCATTTCTGACACCATGTCTGCCCTTACATGTTTGGAGAGAGTATCAAACAGCACAGCAAGAGATAGGGCCAATAACCCAAACCACCAAAGGTCACTCTCTGCCAAAAGTGGTCCTTAGTCTCAGGGTAAAATCCTCCAGATGGTTTAGAGTGAGCTCTGCATCATTACTTTGTGCTCTATCAAAGCTTTTAAAGAGTTCATTGCATGTTTCTCAAATGGGGACTTGGGTTGCAGTATGGGAAAGGACAGATGTCTTAAGCAACAGCCGTAACATCTTGAGCAGGACACTGCAGGCGTCCTGTATATTTCTGTATGATTCAGACAGAAGGTTGACAAGTAAGAAAATAAATACACAGGATTCTATTGTTTTTGGATTTTTTTCCTTAATACCCTAAATATGGTCAGATTAATCATATTTGACATTAACTAAGGCTACAGGTTGTTTATATTTTACAATCCTAAAAAAGTTGAAGCTCACACTGTTGTGTTAAGCAGCAGAGTAATTTTTAAAATATGTACATTTTAAGTATGCTATTTGGAGTCAGTCACCTAGTAGCTGGGTAATCACTTCTCTGAGTATCATTTGTGTTAATACCAGTAAAATGTTGAAGATTGTCATCTACACCTTTAATTTTAATATTTTTTAAGCAGGTTAAGAACTCATTTTCACATAAATGAGCTATTTTTAGTCAATAAATAAATGACAATATAATTGTTGCTTAACAAACCCGTTTTTTTTTTTTATTATTTTGAGCTTTCAGTACTAATGAAAATGTGCTAGTTTTAGCCCTTTTTATATCATCCTTTTATTTCACTTGTAATAACTATGCATTGAGGTCAGCTGAAATTCTAAGCTGTACCAATTTTATATATCTTAGTACACTGGTAAAAAAAAAAAAAAGAAAACTACATTCAAACAGACTATTTGTCTATGTGTTTGTTTTATCAACTTTCTGTTTCGACAGGAATAAAAAAAAAATAGCATACTGATATTTTCATATAAAGAGAATTCTTATGTAATCTACCACATGGTTGGATAGTTTGAGTGGTTCTTCAGAAAAAAATAACAAATTATCAAGTCACTTTCAGTTCTGAAATCAGACATTTGGCTGAATATTTAAGCTATAACAGTTATTTTCAAATGCATTGCATTAAAAGGCATATTTTTATTAAGGAAGATCCTCTCTTACCAAAAGGGGGCAGCAGATGCAAGAACAAGAACATGCTCTGTGGGTCATAAATAGTTTTATCTGTATTTTCATCCTTCCCTCTGTTTATCTGCTACCATTATTGCTATTGATATATTATAAATTCCTGAGCTGATCAGACCGTATTAAAACTTGGGATTCTTGGCTCACTGATATATAACAATAACGTCTCTGTCCCCTCCACTCCGTTCCTGTAGTGTTGAGCTTGGCGTAGCTGTCTTTTTAAAGAAGGAAGATTTGTGTTGCACTGCTTAAAACAGGGTATGGATGCAATATATAGCTGCCCACCTAAACAGGCCCATACCTACAATCACAGACATCAATTAAAGGTTTTGAATAAAACCAAAGTTAAATAAACTGGGTTGGAAGCTTATATTAAATAAATAAACTAAATCAGAGGTATTGTATTGGAGGTTACAACCAAGAAAAACCCAAATACTGTAAATAGAATAGTACTGTATAAACATTAATAAAATATAGTTTAGTATATTACATTATTATAATAGTAAAATATTCTGTGATTAGAGCATCCCGGACAAAACTCTCTGCTGTGCAGAAGGAACACTCAAGGAGGTTTTTTTATGCGCACAATTAAACAGAAATTCAAGGAGTCAACTTTTCTTCTATCATGATGATGGTGATACGTGAATAGGTGATACTTCAATCTAAACATAGGTTATTTTAGGTCTGTAACAAACTAAGGAGCTCTAGTTCAAAACTGTTTAAGCAAAGTGGCATTTTGTGTATGTTGACCAAAGTGTTTGTTTAAAGTTTTTTTTAAGTTAAAACTCAGTCTCAGGCCTTTTTTAAATGTTCACCTTTCCTTGATTCCACACAGAGAGGGGAGAAAACTTTAAGCCTTACTGATCCAACTTCATGGAAAAGTTTGCCATCAGAGCTTCAGCTTTCTCTGGGTTCTTTGTATCTTTTAAAGCCATAGTAGCTCCTATCATATCGAAGTTGAATAAATGCAATCACTTATTGTAGTGTCAATACCTTCATTTTGTATCTGTCTTTTTGATAGATATATGTGTGTTGTACTGATTGCCTATTTCCAGACAATGCTGGATGAATAAAGGTAATAATTATTATGATAGATACTTTTTTTTATGATTACAAAGTACACATTAATATATGTAGATGGCTCATCTCCTGTTTGCAGGACAGATGAGGTGCCTCCAGAATTTAGCCTTAAACTGCCACAATAAGGCTACTGCCCGCCATTATAACACTTTTATGTGGCAGGCCAGGATTGACTATGGGTTAAAGAACAGCAGCTGATTTAATTTATGCTTTTTCAAAGGTTTCAAAATTGCTTTGGGGGATTTCTGAGTGACCAGTTATTGAGTAAATGTAATGCTGTATTTTTTAAAGCAGCGCACAAACAAAATAGATAACTAGAAAGGGATGTGTTGCTAGTTGTCTATTTGATTTTTGTGACATAAGAGTAGCCTGTTTTGACTCTAGCTATATAAAGCAGGGGATGAAATAATAGAATAATGTATAAAGGGTTCTCAGCTTTATTGAGACCCAGAAAGTCACTCTTACTCATTTGTAGGCACAAAACAAATTTATTTCATTTGCATTTTTTTCTGCCAAATCCCAAGAAAAGAGTGGCTACAAAGTAATTGATTATTTTGATACCTTTAACCAAGTTTTGAACACACTCTTAATCAAACCCAAATTTATGTATTAGAATATTTTCTCGTTACTCTGATGTTTTTTATTCCCTGTAATCAGAAACTCATTAGAATTTACAGAAATAAAGGCTTCGAAAAGGCTGCATGTTTCACTTCAGCCTGGTGGAGAACGTTCTCTGCAAGTGCAACATTTTGTGGCATGGTACCTGTATTGCTACTGAGGTGATGGCTTTGCAAAGGCTTGTCAAAATGAAGACAGAAGACTGCAGGAAGATGCATTGCCTCCATCTCTGGTCTCTACATATCAATATGCAAGGGGGGGGGTGCTACACATCGTGAAGGACTCCACACAGTTAGCACACAGTTCCAGTCTTTCCCCTCAGGCAGGCGGCTGAGGAGCATTCAGAGCAAGATCAACAGGCTCAGAAACAGTTTCTATCCTGCATCTGTTAGAGAACTGAACTTGAGATTCACTTAATTCACCTTCATCTAGTAACCCGATTACAAATTTCATACCACAAACAAACAAACAAATATGAAATGGTATGATAAAGAAAAATCATTGAGTCCCTTTGTAATTTGACTGTAGTAAATGCAGTTAACTTGTGTAATTTAATCTTTTCTCATGGAGAACTCAGATATTATCTGAAGTATTTGCTGTATCCTGTATTTTTCTCTAAATTGCATATAGGCTATTTAGCTTAAATCCCTAACTCTGATCGCCTTCCTGTGCTGCTAAAAAGCATCCCCACAACATGATGCTACCATTACTTCCTTACTTTCTTCTCATCTTGCAAAAATATTGTGGGTTGTGGAGCAGAATACATGACTCAAAGTCAACAGAATACAGCTCCTCAGGCATGTAACTACATTTCAAAGGAAAGGTGAGGAAAACAACACATATGCACGTTCACCCATTTTCACTTGCACTAAAGGCCACAAACACATATGTGTGGGTCAGCTAAATCAGTGCTGTGGTTTGTGTTCTCAGGGAAATCGTGGTCACCCTCCCAACCGTAGTTCTCACACATAGTAACATAAAAAAATGTTTGGCCCTGAACACAAGAATACTCCTCTCACAGATGAATTCAATGTTAGGTGAACTTAAACCAATGCAAAATTTCTTAATTGTTATTTGGTGGAGAGGTAATATGGGGTGCCGTTTGTTAAGTTAAGCTGTCAGTAATTAGGAGCAATATTTATGGTTGTTTAGGGTGTTGTTAGAGAAAAGTAAGGGGGTTATTTTTATCCAAGTCATTTTTTCACTATGTCGTTCATTCATTAATATAAATCTTACTTTGTTAAATAAATATATAGTTTGCAAACAAAATATTCTGTTTGTTAAATATTTATCTCCAAACGAAATATTTAGTTTTTTTTATCTAAATATTAGGCTTCAAACTAAATAACCCCTTATTATTTTTTTCTTAAAAGGCCCTAAATAACCATAAATATTGTTCCTTATTTTTAATTGCCTAACTTTACTAATGACATTGCATAAGATAAAGCTTTTTTTCTACACTGAAAAAAAAATGCAACGTTTTTAGAAATTTACTTAATCATATTTAGTTACTTTAAAACAATTGTTTCATATTAGCAGGTTAGCAGGGGCGGAGCTAGAGGGGGGGCCAGGGGTGGCCATGGCCACTCTTAACCAATCATTGGCCATCCCTACCATTTTCCCCCCATAATACTGACAGTGCGGCAGTAATACTCTCAACTGATACTACGGTAATACTCTCAATATTCAAAACATTTTAATTTTTGATAGATTAACAATTACTTGACAACAAAAACACTGTGTTTAATTATGCACATCAATATACTTACATAAAAGATAAGTACAGAATTTACGCTCTTTTCAGAACAAGATTTTGTGTTATATGGGGTAGAGAGAAAATGCAAGTCATCTAGGAGTCTTATGTTAAATCATAGATAAATTACTATTCTAATAAAAACTTAGTAAATAAACATTTTTTGTAGATATTAGTACTTGTAAATATCAATTTTATGCAGAACGATCATTAATAAAAGTAGGTAAGTAATGACAATGGAAAGATGTTCGGCCCAGAACTCTAACCTGAAAGAATTTTATTCACTATACCTTTTATCTGGATGGATGTTTAAATATATGCGTCTATTTGTTAGCAAAGGCTGTAGGAAAGTATAGTTTGTCTTTATTTGGAAAATATGGATGTTGTGGTCGTTCTTTTTCCTGTTGAATCTGAATAGATTGACCCTAAGTTTCTGGTGGCTATCCACTTTCGACTACTCAAAGTACATCAACATATTCTCATTATCAGATACACTGAGTACATTTGTTATTGCCTGGCCACCCATATAAAAATTTTCAGGCTATGCCTCTGCAGGGTAGGACATAAAACAACTGTGTTAAAGTAACTAAATATGATTAAGTAAATGCCTAAAATGGCTGCATTATTTTTTTCAGTGTATGAATTTCATGTCTTTACCTTTTTTATTTTTTTAAATGTAAAGTATTTGACACAACAATGCACGCAGAATCACAAACACTGGAAAAAAGTAGTTTTTTCTTAAAATAAGTGTATTTGTTCTTGGATTGAGGAGGTAAAAGGGAAATTTTGCCAATGGAACAAGACAACTTCCACTTGAAATAAGAAAACATAATTGCATTGTCTTATTTCTAGTGCATATTATCTATTTATCTTATTTTAAGAGTAAACATACTCGGTGGCCGTTCTAGACAAAAATTTACCAGGGGGCCAGGAGGGGCCCGTGTGTGTCCATGGGGCCCAGAAAAGCATGAAATAAAAAACAGGTTCTACAGGGTTTATACAGGAATGAATAACTCTTATTTAATGCTTTTTAATACCGTTTTAATGCTCTCAGAAATAATCTTAATAGCATCAACAAGTACCCATGACTGTCATATATATATATATATATATATATATATATATATATATATATATATATATATATATATATATATATATATAATTATGCATTAAAAGGGCATTAAAAAGCGTTAAATAAGAGTTACTCATTATATATATAACCACGGCAAAAGTTTCCCCATTCTCCAGCCTCTTCTCCTCCTATGGCTTCTTTTCCGAAGCTTCCCGGAAGCAGTTCCGCGCAAACACACGGAACCAGTTATATCTGATATAATATCTGACGGGATTGTTTTTATAAACATTTTTTTTTTAAATAAAGCATTTTAAATGCCAAGATAATCACATTTAATGAATTTTAATGCTAAAAAAGGCGTTAGTTCAAAAAATAATAATTTAAATACTTTTATTGTTTTTTAATGACCCGCGGAAACCCTGCAAGAGATTCAAATATATTAAGCTGCATGAAGTGAAATATATATTCATTCAGGTTTATTTAAAATTCTATGGATTATTATAAGGTCAATTTGCATTCATAATTACAGTCTTCTAAAAAATCTGAATTAGAACTCAAGAAAAACTGATAAATTCAGCCGTGAAAATTAGAGTATTTGTTCAGAAAAACATTTAGCAGATGAAAACTTGGATCCTATTTCAATTCCACTGAAGCTATCACCTTATGTTTTTTAAATAATTAGTAAAACATAATTTGTAAAGAAAAAAAATTAATATAGATCCAAAGGACCTATTAGTAACCATGTCTGTTCCAGGGCATATTATCTTTAGAATTTTATGTCTTCAGTATAGGGGCCCGGACGTGATCTGCAGGGGCACTGGCCCCCGTTGGCCCCTGTCTAGAACCGCCCATTAACATACTTATTCAATTGGCAAACTAATTCACCTACTCAAATTAAGGGTAAATACCTTAATTTAGGAACTTTCTTGATCATTTTTTCCAGTGAACGCATCACCTGTTAACGCCTTAGGGCGCATCAGGATGAGACATGCCATGTGGGTGTGTGAAGGAGTGAGTCGGTGTGCATTAATGTGAGGAGGGCAGAGAGGCGTGGTCCGCTCCCTTCTGCGTTGCTAAGCGCACATTTGTATATAAGCGCAAAAAATGAGCGGCGATTCTAGCCAGCCTGCGGCGCACTGAGACAGCCGAGGAATTCAGCAGGTACCCACTGACATTCAGCAGCTCCCAGTCCTGAAGCCTGGATGTGAAGCTGGAAGGAGACCCAAACTGACTGAGCTCATCATGTCTGATGGATGGATTTAAACCCTCTCTACCTTCACCAGCTTTCAATCTACTCTGGTTGGTTCTACTTCTGGAATTTTAAATCTGGGAGAAATTTAAAGCGCTTTAAGACAAAGACAAACTTTTTCCTGTTTGTAAGTAAGGCATTTTTTTTTATTATCTTGATTTAAATTTTGTTTGATTGGTAAAAAACAAGATTTATACAATATTTCTTCATCTCTTTTTTTCATAAAGTAAGCAAGTGCAGTAAAGCATTGCTTTATAACATGCTGTGTGAAAGCTCTATTTACACTGGTCCTACTGTGTGCACTGATGCAGTGACCTGCAGATGCACTCAGAAGGCTGGAAGCTGTATAAGACTGCCTGTTTGAAGTTTTCTCCCTCATAATGAGGGGATTATTAAACATGCATAGAGAACAAATTCATCATGACACATCTTTTAATTAAACTTCAGGCATGAATTGAGTTTATCAGTAATATTATAAAAGTTAAAAACCCCTTGAATGGAGAATTAACTTATGGATATATGCAAGCTTTGATCTCAACTGAAAAGAAAAAGTTATGGAGCTAAATTAAAACCAGGGTGATTTATTTATACATACACTTCTTTTTTTTTCTACAGTCAAACAAACATCCCATATACTGCCATACTCCCTTCACCATGAGGAGTTCTCTTTCCTTGTCTTACTGGGTTAGAGCAGCAGGCTTGATCTGCCTGACCCAGAGCATTGTGGCCATGGTCCTCACAAACTCCACCCAGCTAGACTCAATCCTGGACAGGTTTAAGGAAAAGGACAGCGAGTGGTGGAGGGCAAGGTCGAGGGGTAAGAGAGCCATCAGTGAGGAAGACAAGCACCTGATCCTCGACTTGCACAACAAGCTGCGAGGCCAGGTCTACCCTCCTGCCTCCAACATGGAGTACATGGTAAGCTTAAAGCAAACAGCTATCTTTCTGGCAAAGAAGGCACAGCGTATTTAAACATGCATGTTCTATCTGCTGCTTCCTAACAAATGTTTTAGAAATGCTTTTACATATATTCAAGCAAAGGGGAGTTTGTTTCTTAGTTTCCTAGTATGTCCTCAGAAGCATCTCTTGCTTCTTCTGAGAAAAGGGAAGAGGAAGACTGAATTAAGTTCAATGTGCATCACTGTACTGCAGCCTTTCCTGGAACCTGATATGATTTCCCACATTTTAATTTATCCTGCTGATGTACGTAACCAAAAATATGGCAGCAGGTGATAAAGTGCCTGCAATTGTTATATCATAACAGGTCTATGTATTAGTTTAGCACAGACAATAACTGTACATTGTTTAGTAGGACTTAATGAATCACTTGATTACAAGTCTTAGACAGACAGACACACAGACAGACAGACAGAGTTAGTTCACCCAGACTACAGTACTTTCCTCAGCCTATAGAAGAAGGGGATGCTAAAAATGAGCTCTAAAAGCCTAAACCACTCTTTGGCTTGCCGTAACTTATGCCTCTTGCTTGGACGCCCTCACTGACCCTGGCCCCAGTCCAGCTTTCAACCCCCGCAGTGTTGTCCTGTCCTCTACCTCAACCACCCTGCCCATCGGCCTCCGCTTCCTGCCCTGAGTACCCTCACTCCATCATTCAATGTTGACTCTTTTAACGCTGGCTTGTTCACTACTCTTTCTCACTCACTGTCCTGCAAACTTTTCTTTACCTTTTTTTTTAACTTTAACTCTAAAGCCCTTGGCCCCTCTCTCCCTACACATCACAGCTTACTCAAACCAAGGCCAGCATTGTGCTGTATTATGGGTGCAACGTTGGTGAACTTATTCCATTTAAATTAAGCCTCAATGTTTGAAGCCTAAGGTGCAGATGTAAGTCTGTAGACTAATCCAGTGTTTTTCAGTGAGGGCGGCTAATGGTGATAACAATGTGGTAAGACAGAGGCCAGATGAGAGCCAAGAAAATGGTTTTCAGATTGCTGGGTTTGCCTAATTGCCTCTTTTACGCAGAAGCTGCTTAGTAAGTGTGTTTGATATGCAATGATCTGAAACATGACAGTTGTACTCAGCAGGTTTTCTTTAAAATTATATTAAAAAAAAAATGTGGATCACAAAATTTTAACATATGACCAATGATAAGATAAATATGTAAGTAAACCATGAGTTATGATATTTATCTAGTTTTTAATCCTATCTTTCAAATTGAGACTTGTATCAGGTGGCCTCCCTGAAGGATTGACTCAGTTATGTATTTTGGAAAGCAGATTTCTGTGGAATCAAAATAGGAATTGGTTATTTTTTCACCTAAAGTATTTGAGCTGTCCATTCCTTCATAAACTGGATGATTGAGTCGCAGGACAAACAAACATGTGCTTTTTTGCAATTACTTACCAGATGTCATCAGAAATTGAAGATCTGTCACAGTTACAGCTTCATTCTTAACTCTGTTATTTTGTAAGCTGCGATGGTTAGGGTAAGATGACATTCATTTGTCTTAAAATGAACAAGGTTTAATTAGGCTGCTAGAAAGCCAGCAATGTCTAAATGAATCAATCTAGAGCACTTTGCTGCAGTCAGAGGTTGTGTCATATATGCAGTCCAAACGGGATAGGGACATTTGTGATGTAATGTGCATCAGATTTATAGAAACCAGGAGAAAGTTTGGAAAATGTATTTTGATTGTCATTAAATGGGTGTGGTATAGTTTCTATGCCATTTGCTATTTTATATACACAATCGATAAATAGTATTCTGGGCAACAGTGTTGTTGGGTGCAGTTTTCCCTGCCACCAAAGGGCTGTCGGTTCACTTTGGCTTTCAGTGTAGTAGGAGCAGTTTATAGAGCTGCTTTTGAACAACACACTCAGGGGTCATTTGCATGAACAACATTTGAGTATAGATTAAAATCTGCATTGTCTTACAGTTAAATAAAAAAAATGAACAAATGAAATAAATAACAATTTAACTTCCAGTTAGGACTTTGATATTGACTGAATATACAACATGGTGCCCTGTGACTGCATTTGGGTCCCTCTGATGAGTTTAGAAAATGAAAGAGTGAGACATACTTAATGTAAAGTATTAGTATACACAGGGCTTTGCTAAATTATAAATTGTTTTTAATTTTTTTTCTCATATACCCACAATTGTCACTGTATTTCATTGGGGATTTATGTGATATGGCAGAAAGAACATGGATTACTGTGATGCCTATAAACAAGGTTCAGTGCAACCATCTGAGTTCAGAAGGCACCTAGGATGTAAATAGCATTATGTAAGTAAATGTATATATAAGTACAAAATAAACCTCAGATATGTTTATCTAACTAAAACAGGGATTTGCAACCTATGGAACCACCTATATTTTGGTAATAGTATTTGAGATTCAGTGATGTTATTACTGCAACATCTGGATCACGGTTGCATTGATTGCATAGATTAGTTCAGATGTGGAATTTACATTATACATAAGAGCTTCAGCACTCAAGGAAGAACTTTTTAACATATATCAAAAATTAGGTAGAGTAATTAAAAAAGTATAGCGCTGCTTTCTGAAAGAATCAATCAATTCCCAGTAGTGACAGCATCATGCTGTGGGGATGCTTTGTACTTACAAGGATAGGAATAGCGCTTAGATTTTTAACATGGGTGGTGCAAAACCTGTTGGTTGGTGGAGGTTCTCCTTCTGTCAAGACAGCAACACCAAACAAATACCTACAACTACAATTGAAAAGATTGTAGTGCATGTGTTAGAATGGTCCAATCAAGGTTCAGACCCATATTTACAGTTATAAGTCCCACCCCCATTGATTCCATGATCTGCAGTGCATGCCCTGAAAGCACATAAAACCCATGTGGAATAACAGCAAAGAGGGTCTACAGTTTCCCCTTTATCATAGATTAATGTTTTAAAAGTTTACTTAAGTTAGAAACACAGGGTAGTGATGGGTATCTGCTTTAAGCCGGGGATACACTGTACGATATTTGCAATCGTACTCAGCTACAACTCAAAGTGTACGATGAAACTGTAGGGTTTAAAAGTTCACAGCTCAGGATGTATGTTACACTGTACAGTTTTATGCTCTTATACCATTTACCAGCTCACACTGCAGGTCCAAAAACCACACGTCCAACTCAGTGCCAAGAGATGGCGCTGGTCAGACTCGTCAATTTGAAAGAAGTAGTAGAAGAACTCCCTTGTTTGCACTGGCGCAGTGCTCGACGTTCTGGTAAATCGGCTTGTAGAAACTCGTAGCTCAGCTTCAACAGCAGGATTTGCCCACGAACACCTTACGACGGCTGACAGAATTTCAAACATGCTTGGTTTTCTCCCGACTTACGATTCCTTATCATGAGATGGTGGCGAGAGGCGGATCGCCCCATCATTACCACCTGTATACTGCACGCAGTACGCAAGATGAGGCTGAAACTTGCCCCGATCTAAAACATTCTGGCACAACTGGAAAATCAGCACAAAAGGTGCAAAAAATCTTACAGTGCATGCCAGGCTTTAGCCATGTCCTATAAAAATGTAAATTATTTTTTAAATACTCTTTTTCTCATGGTTTTGGTTCTGTTATCCTTTACTTTGCTCCATGTTTCCTAGTTTTATTGGTTTAATTCCCATTTTGTTGTAGTTTCTAGATTTTTGTTATTTCTCATGTTTTTCTGTTGTTTTCCTTTGTTGCCCTCTTGTGCGTGTTCCTTTCCCCTTGGTACCCTCGTTGTCTCCTCACACCTGCTGCTTGTCAGCTCGTTAGCCCTGCCATTGTCTCAGTCAGCTACATATACTCTCCCTCTGCAGTCACTCCTTGCTGGTTCCTTCTGTCACGTCTTGGTTTAGAGGACCCAAATGCAGAGGCAGAGAGGCTAAGGTGATTTCTTGTAGTTTAATGCAGACACTAATAACAGAAGCAAAATCCAAAAATCCAACTAAAATGTAACACAGACCAGAACCATGGAGACATCAAGGGAAAACGCGCACAAGGAGCCAGGGAGAGACGAGGTGAGAGGACAACAGTGACGACAGGACCAGCAACAACAAGGAACCAACAAGGAGTGACTGCAGAGGGAGAATATATGTAGCTGACTAAGACAATGGCAGGGCTAACGAGCTGACAAGGAGCAGGTGTGATGAGACAACGAGGGAGCCAAGGGGAAAGTAACACACACAAGAGGGCATCAGAGGAAAACAACAGAAAAACCTGAGAACTGACATTAATCTAGAAACTACAACAAAATAGTAGTTAAACCAATTAAACTAGGAAACATGGAGCAAATTAAAGGATAACAGAACCAAAACCATGACACATTTATTATGCTTTTCAAAGTCACAGCCTTTCAAAGTCAACTAGGCATATATAGAATTAAAGATTGCCTTATGCACTATGGAGATTCATTAAAAACTTTTAGTTGCTTTTTCCAGCCTGGTAGAAATATACTTTCCTTCAATGTAAAGCTGCTTCTCCTCATCTGGATGCTGCTGGTTTCATGACGCTACAGCAAAGCTGAAAAAAAATCTGCGACATGTCACTGCCTAAAATTAACTAAGAAAGACTAGTTGCTGTCCCTGTGCACATTAGGTGCTAACATAGTACCTAATCGGTGTTAAATAGCACCTAACTTTTGTTTCAGCTGTGAGCCTGAATCACTTTATATTACATCACAGCTTATTGATTACAAAACAGCTATGGGCAATTTCTAGCTGGTAGATTAATCATTGGGACCATAAACTCACAATGGCCCTTTTTATAAGCTAGAAGTGGCAGAGTAAAAGATAACATTTTTGTTGTGAGTGAGAAGGATGGATTGCTTGCAAACAAAAGATCAGAAACAAACAGATTAGAGGAATTGCTAAGAATGGATGTTTTAGAGATATACTAGAGAGACATGGTTGAGATATTTGTACATGTTCTTAAAAGAGACAGTGGTTACATTGGAAGTGAATGTTGGAGAAAGAGATTTAATGCAGGAAAATAGGGAACAACCCCAAACATATCAGGAGGATATGCAGATAGTAACAGTATAAGCTCTGTTAAACAACAGACAAGAATAGACTGGAAATCCTTAATCATGTAGTAGATGATCCAAAGTTGCAAAGTAATTTGTTAAAAAGAAGACGAATATATTTTCAAGGTTGGAATTAGCTAATATATTTTTGGTGCGATAGGTTTCAAGGTAGATGAGGAAAATTAAAAAGGCCTCTACTGTAGAAGGAAAACTAAAATACTGTGAGGAAATTGATTAGTGCTATATTCTTTATTTGGTTTCGATCAGTGTCATTTTTAATCTAGCCTATTCCAAGGTACTGTTGCTTAACAGAAACAAAAAGTGAAGGTATCAAGTTTCTCATCACATTCCTTGGGCACCAGTGTGTTGGCTTTAAGCAGAACATATGGAAAGTATTATGTGGTCCAAACTGAAGCATTATCCTATTAGTATAGACATGAGATAGCCATAATGCAAATAAATAGTATGCTAACACCACCACACACTGCATCTATTCTTTAACCTTCCCAGTAGAATCAACAGTACATTAATTTTGCCGTGGCATCTAAATTGCCCAGCCCCCTATGAACAGTTTCTGTTTTTTACTTGGCTCAGAACAAAATGTGGGTGAACTCTATCCAGAGTACTTTGGCCTTAATTCAGCTCAGTTTTGTTAGGTTCTCACATTTAAGATGGCATCAAGTAGGAAAAACAGAGACTCTCTGTGTTGCTTGTTTTCTAAGATCAGAACTTACTGGAAACAAGCTATGAAACAACCACAGCGAATAGTAGCACACAGCTGCAAGCTTAAGTGGTGGTCTCACATGTATGTGTTTCTGTGTGCAGGAAGGCAAAGAAGTGTGTTTAAAGGGGAAGGCCTAACTCATAGTCTTATGTTGCAAAAAAAAAAAGAAAAAAGAAATGGGTAAAAGTCTTAGAAAATAGCAGATTATTGTACAGTATGTAAGGTTAGGGTCAAATTGGTTCTCAATGGATCTTATAGTGGTTCAGTGTCCTTGAATCGAATGATGACATTTTTAAACATGCTCTTATGAATAGCACTTAAAGCAACAAGTAAGTTAAGTGGCCAGTTACCCACGTAAATTAACAGGGAGTTTTAGGTTCCTTGATCATTTCTGAATACAAAAGTCCTTTGGGTGACTGTGAGAAAAACCTCTTAGGAGAAAATTAATATTACTAGCGTTAAGGACAATAAACATTTAATCCATTATCCTACTTCTTCTTTCCTTGTAAAAATATGTTTTCCCCTTTAGAAATCCTTTCATCTTTGTGTTCTTGTGTGCTTTTTTTCCTCAGGTATGGGATTATGAGTTAGAGAGGAGCGCAGAGTACTGGGCGCATACCTGCCTATGGGAGCATGGGCCGAGCCACATGTTGACACAAATAGGCCAAAATCTGGGAGCTCACTGGGGAAGGTGTGTATGGACTAATACATCAACAGTTTTTTAGGTGGTGAGGTCACGATTAGCAATAATATACATTAATTCCATTGGCATGTACATGAGTGAATTCATTTTGAGCCTCAAACAGGTGTGCAGTGGTTGGGATTCTTTGGAGGCAATTCTGATGCCCTTTATCTTAGTTTAATGTTTGTGCAGACACTTCTGATGTGCTTTGCTTCTATTTTGCATATAATAAAGAGAGTGGCTTTGTCTTATTTGTTCTGATGAGAGTTAAAACTACACTTTTAGGCTTGAAACTAAACATATAGCATAATTCACGCAGTCAGTTCACCAGAATAATGATCCTACTGTTCCTTTAAAAAGTCTTTATTCCACATAGCGGCATGGGAGCTAGGTTTTTATATTTTATATAGGTATTTATAAACTTTTTCACCTACTCCTATTTTGTAAGTTATAACTTGTGAAATGGAACAGCTTTACTATCAATTTTTGAAGGCTTTATGCAGACAGCTCTGCAGAAGCAGAGATCATGGCTTGCATGCAGTGTCTTGCCTCCTTGCCAGCTCCCAACTCAGTTTCTCTTATTGTTTAATGTGATGCATAGAGAAGCAAAAGTTATAGCATTTGACCGTTTGGACACAAAAAGTACCCACTGGACCTTGCACTGCCCATTGATACACATCCACCATAGACTTAGCATATAAACTGGCTGCGTAAAGGTGTTGTATTGGGTTAAGGTCAGAATTTTGTGAAGATGGATCAAATTCATCCAGACTAAACTCATCCAACCCTGATTTGTCTTGGCAAGTTTAAACTTAAAATGTTCCTTTTAAATCATTTAAGGGACTGAACCCCACAATCTAACACCGTAATTGCCCAATCCTTAGTTTTAGTAAGTTCAGTCAGGCAAGAACTGTTCTCCTGGCATCTACCAAACCAAGACTCATCAGATGAGTTGCCTGAAAAAGGGGCAAGATTAAGCCCTTCAAAGAACACCTCTACACTTCAATAGATGCCAGTGGTTGCATTCTTTACACCAAAATCTACTAGGCTATATACGTGGAGAGCAGAAAATGGCAGCAGGAGTCAGTCAATGCAGCCCTCATTGATTGATTTAATTGCCAATGCTACGGCAACATTGGTTGAAAATTTTTCGACTTTTTCGTGTGGCTTCCAAGACTAGTGCATGTCTAAGTCTACAACCTCAAAATTTCTCATGTACAAATTTCGCTGGGTGCCTAACTGGAGGAGGATAAACTGCTAGCTCATAGTTCCATAGAGGGAGTGACAGCACCTCACAAGTGTCTCGTCCTAAGTGCTTAATTTTGTGAAATTCACGTGGCGTTGCAAACTTGAATTTTCTAGTTTGAAGATCTTTGTTAGTGTTTTTTTACCAACCAGATTTGGTAAGAGTTTTATTTATCAGTTAACTGAGTTAGTTACAAAACAAACTGAGAATGTGATGGGTCATAGCTGCTACTGCTGCTTAAAGCTCGACATGGGAGACATGCGCCACGTGGTAATTTACCCAATTAGCTCAAAGAATTGCACTGCATGTTTTGTTAACAATATCAAAACACCCTTTCCAGATGGATACTGTGTAGAAGTCAAATTGAACTACGCGTATCAATCTGGCTTATGCCAGGTTATAGAGAACACCTGACAGACTTGAAATTAAGGTGTTATGATTACAAAATGTACCTTGATTTTTTCCATGTATCTGTTTCTATTGAACATATTCACCGCAGCATGTGTCATGGCTCATATTTAGAAATGCCTTTATTATATAATTTTAGAGACAGACCCCCAACCTATCATGTCCAGGCCTGGTATGATGAGGTGAGGTATTACAGTTATCCATACTCCCAGGAGTGTAATCCACACTGTCCATTCAGATGTTCTGGCCCTGTTTGCACTCACTACACTCAGGTAAGGATTACCATGTCTTATCTTAACAAGTATTTGTTTGTAGTTTTAGTGAATGTGCAGTTATTTAATTTGACTAGGATCAAATGTGTCCAAACCCATAAAAAATGTTTTTTAAAGGCTTTATTATATGAGAAATTAAAGTTATTAAACAAAACAGACCGAGACACAATGTTCATTATTCTTTAATAATGCAACATCTTTACATTTTTACCCTTGATAAAACGGTGCTCCCCAGGCACCGCACAATAGCATCCCACTTCTCCCAGAGGGGTTGCATCAAATAGAGAGGTACATTTCTCAAATGTGAGATCATTAAAGTTCAATTATTAAAATTCGATGCTGTACCTTTAAGTAATATTAGACAAATTAGGTGGCTGCCTCTGTATGCTTGGTAGGAATAGTCTAGAAATTTTAAGGTGTGAGTTTGATTTTAATTTCAACCACTACAAGTCCAATAGGTCTGTCAATGTGTGTATTAGTAACCTCTTTTACAAGATGATTGGATAAATGAGAGTTGTGTAAAACTGATTTCAGTTGCAGATGTGACTATGAAGTGTTTATGTTTATCCGTCCACAATTAGTTTGCAATGTTCAAGCATCTTCTTTTTCAGTTGGTGTGGGCTACCAGCAACCGCATCGGTTGTGCCATCAATGTATGTTACAACATGAATGTCTGGGGAATGATCTGGGCCAAAGCAGTTTATCTGGTCTGCAACTACTCTCCACCGTAAGTGATATTACCAAAAATAGTTTAAATTATTGTTTCTGTTCATAGTCAAGACAAAGTATTACAATGTTGTTTTCTCAGGGGGAACTGGTGGGGTCATGCTCCATACAAATACGGCACACCTTGTTCTGCATGTCCAGCCAGCTACGGCGGTGGCTGCAGAAACAACTTATGTTACAAAGGTAGTACTCTTGTTTTGTAGATCAGCTCTTAAGAGAAAACTTACATTCTGACCCTAAAGGCAATTTAACTTTCTGATACAGTGTTTGCAGCAGTTGTGATCTTCAAATAATTTTATATATACAGGTTTAAAATCATAGTCTTTTTATTTCCTTCATATGATTTTTCAATAAAACTTCAATAGATATGAAAAATGTTTTAAGATGTGGCTTAACATTTGAAAAATGCAATTATATATATTTTTTTCTAGAGGATGGTGTTGATAGGCAGCCAGCTCCTGAAACTGAGGAGAACAACTACATTGAACCAGAACCAGTAAGGGACAGAGAGTCCCAACCAAGGGCCCAGACACCGAACCCATCATCTATTGAGCAAACTGAGAGAAACCAAGTTGTCAGTACAGAGCAGATGTGTAAGCATGTTCTTCTTTAATTCTTTACCGAAACATTTGTATATATATTCAAATTATTTTTACTTCAAAGAAATTGTTTGTTGTAACACAAGCTCAACAGGTGGAATGTGAGACCAAGCTGAGAGATCAATGCAAAGGAACAACCTGTAACAGGTAAATGTCAACTTAAAGAGTGTTCCCTGGAACATGTTTTAGTACACAGATCTAAACATTTTACCATGTTTGTATATAGTGCTTGCATATCATCTGTACCGAGGTGGGTTGACCCAAGTATGGTCTCTGTCCATAGATATGAATGCCCCCCTGGTTGTCTTGAGCGGCCTGGAAAAGTAGTTGGGACTGCCTACTATGATATGGTAAATACTTACTTAAGGATATAGTTCAAGATTTTTGAAGTAAGGCTGTCTTAAAGGATGTAACCAATTGACCTAACATGCTGTAGGTAACTTTCTTTGCGTCTTCATTAAGTCTAAAACCAGATTAGTTTCCCGTTGTTAAAGTTAGCACTAAAGCTGACTTTGACTATTCTCCAGTAGTCAGTGTCATAGCACTTATGCAGCAATGGTTATTTACACTGAAAATGGAAGCAACAGGCGACACAGTACCGACATTTTTTCTTGTGTGAAATGTACTAAAAACAGGATCTGAAAAAGCTTTTCCATTCAGAGTACCGTAAATGTCATAAGAAAGGCATACACTGTATGATATTTTCCATTATTGTACGCAGCTACAGCTCAACCTGTGCAATGAAACCATAGGGTTTAAAAGCTCACAGTTTGCTCTGTATTGTCTTACACTGTGCGGCTCTGATGCACACAATGTAACTGCTCACACTGTACCTCTGCAAACTACACACCAGACTGAGCCCGTTAAAGAGATGGGGCTGGTTGGACTCATTTAGTAAGTGAAGTCAGAGAAGTTCTTACATAAACTAATATTGTACTTATAAGTTTAGTGATGTTAAGATGCATAAATTGCACTGTGGTCTCGTTAGCTTTAGCATCTGGGACCCAGTAATTTGGTCACAGACTGTGCAAAGCAAAGATGCCTTGAGAGTTACCTAACGCTGTTGAGATATCAGCTGCTCATACTCCAAGAAACACTACGAAAATCCTGAATTTTCACTTTGAGACCCCCACCACTATCCTTACTGTATTTTATACTAAATTGTATTTAAACTCACATTTTCTCTTGTCTCTCAGCAATCCAGTGTATGTGGAGCTGGGCTACACGCTGGGGTCATAAACAATGATGGAGGATGGCTGGATGTGACCCGACTAGGCAGAAAACAATTATTTACCAAATCATATAAGTATGGAATCCAATCCCTTGGGTGAGAACTTTGAATGATTGCCTATGTGGACGTTTATGAAGCGTTCTAGTCTTTATTATGTTCGGGCAACATTTTTTGCCCTAGTCAATCCACTAGGACAATAACATTTTATTATCTATACAGGAAGAATAGAAGTGCAAATTCTTTCAAAGTGGAGTCTGTGCCCGGTGAGAATTATAAAACAAGGTTTTTTACTGTTTTTCTGCATGACGACATCCTGTCTGATCATTTTGAGGTGTGCTAATCATTTTGAGGTTTGCTGATCATTTTGGGGTGTGCTGTATCTAATTTGTTTTCCAGTAAAGGCAGTAAGATGTGATACAACAGTGGCCTTTTTCTGTCCTTTCAAGAAACCCATTCGACACTGTCCAAGGTAACAATATGCCTTTCTGTATGAGTACCTACTGCTACTACCATAGAATTACAGTAAATACTGTAAAGCTCTTCTCATTTTTTTTTTATTTTTTTTTTTAATATTAAGAACATTTTATATTTTACTATTTAATACTGAGAGCAATCTTTTGAGGATGTTCTGGAAAAAGGTAGAGGGCTCCCATTTTAAAAGAAATGGCTTTTAATGCCTGTTAAGGGTCTAATATTGTAATCTGAATACACTAGAATTCGCTCAAAGTTCAGACCATATGAATGAAATAAATTCCATGAACTTATTTAAATTTTTTCATAAAAAGAGACACAGTTTCAAACATAAACACTGAGATTATGGTTTCTTCTATTGAACAGGAAAACTTAGAGGAATACTCAAAGTAAAGAGCATTAAAAGGTCTGCAGGAGAGGATTAGTTAATCTCTCCTACAGAAGCTGTCATTATTTCTTAGGCATTTTGACATAAAAGTGACGCAATATTCAGTGCACAATCAGTGGTACATTTGTAGAAGGGATTTAGCAAGACAGTCGGGAAATACAAAAAAAAAAAAAAAAAAAGAGTAAAAAGAATTTTTTTCTAACCCTGATCAAATTTTTTATTCATTCATAGCATTACAAAAACACAGGAAAATGTACCATCACTTTACATTTTTGCAGGTTATATTGCCCAAGGAACTGTTTGGATGACAGTCGGGCCCGAGTCATTGGAACAAAGTACTACTCAGATGTAAGTGTTACCATTATTAACTCTTGCTTAGTAATGTTTTGATCTTGTTACCAGAAGTACATCTGATGATTTTGAGAGTTAAATTATTTATATATATATATATATATATATATATATATATATATATATATATATATATATATATATATATATATAGATATATATTTTTTCTGTACTTTAGCCTCTTAAAATTCTGAAATGTTGAATGAATGACCAGTTTTCATTTCATAAAATGTTTTAAAAGAAATCCAGCATCTGCAGAGCAGCCATTCACGCAGGAGTTATCCAGAGTGAGTCAGGAGGCTACCTTGATGTTATGCCAGTGGAAAAACGGCGGCATTACACTGGGAGTCACCAGAATCGTATCACGTCAGAGAGGTAGATTATTTTATGCTCTGATGGTGAACTTTAATAAATTGTGTCATAATGAAAAGCCATAAGCAGTCTAAAGGTACGTTTACACCGAATGCGAATTTTGCAGCTGGAGCAAAGGATTTTCATGTTATCTCTATGTAGAGTGCAGCTCTGGGATGAGGCAAAGGTAGCATCGCAAAATCCAATCAGGGAGTAGATGTGGCTATAGCAGGGGTTTCAAACTGGTTCTAGAAAGGGCCATGTGGCTACAGGTTTTCTTTCCAACTAAGCAATAGCACACCAGACTCCATTCATCTCATCATTTCATCTTGTTAAGACTGGACTCACGTGACAGAATGACTGGAGTCTGGTGTGCTATTGCTTGTTTGGAAAGAATTCCTGCAGCAACATGGCACTGTCTGGAACCAGTTGGACACCCCTAACCTACAGTGAAGGAGGCAGTGGAGGCTAGATATTTTTTTTAATCAAAATTGAAGAAAGAGACAAAAATGTTGACAAAGGGGGAAGTGGGGAAAGTACTTAAGAGGTTTGTGGGTGGCTTTTAAAAAAGCCATTTTATGTTAGTTGTAAATGGACTGTTTTGTCATTTTACCTCCAGCGCAGACACTGGGGAACTGTCTCCTTTTCTCCACCACTCTGGAGCTCTGTCTGCCTGGCAGGCTACTCTAGTTCGGGCTATCCTTTATCCTCTCCCTGCTATATCTCCCATGTATGCCTCTCCGATGTAAAGCTGTCCTCCTCCCCGGACACATGCGGCCTCTCCCCTGCCTTCAACGATGCTCTCTGTTTGGCGGACTTATCCAAACTACAACCGCCATCTTTGACCCACCACAGTTATCCTCTATAGCTAGTCCCTGCAGGCCCTAGCTTCTCCTCACTTTGTATCTGTTTCCACTGTGGCCTTTTCCAATCTACCCCCATGGCTTCTTAGCTCCAGAGGGAGGCATGGCTAGCCACCATATTCCAGTCCCCTCTCTGCTTATGATTTAATACTGTTTTCCTGCTGCTCCTGTCTTAACGCCAGAATGCTGTCTAACCTTACCTCTGTGCAGGTTATTCGTCCAGTGCGGGAAAGCAGGGACCAGAACTGGGTCACTGATAAATGAAAGTAACACTGAAAGTGACTATCATCCAGACATATCCTCAGCAGGAAGTCGTGGTATCCACTATACTGGTTCTGTCTCTGGGAATCTAGTGAACCCAGAAAGGCCAACATGGTTCACTGGTCTTGCGTTCGGTGTGAATGCACCTTTAGGACATTGACAAGAAAGTCAAAGCTTTACATGTGTTTTTTGAACAGACAACACTTTTAAACCTGCTGCCAGATTATTAACAGAGCAGACTTAGAGCAGATATTGTAATAATTTAATGACCATAAATAAGACCCGATTACAGTCCCATGTTTTAGTTACTAATTGTAAATTTACTTTTAGATTTTTTTCAAGCTGTCTATGCTGTACAACTTGTTACAAATTACTTCCCTAAACACATTTTTATCAATCTTCTTTCAGCCAACTGAACCCCACAGGAGGAAAAGCCTTCAGAGTTTTTGCCGTCATCTGAGAAAAGACCCTTACATGACAAAGAACTGAACATTAAACCTAACAAGCCCACCCACCATGACATTAAAGCCTATAATTTTGCCATGAAGTAATCAATTATTTTTCTTTTACTCAAACGCTAACAGCTTTACTTGTTTTTAAGGTTTTATTTGGTTTTTAGGTCATGAGTGAACTACTATCCAGTCAGTCTGTGGCAAAGGATATTCAAGAATTATAGTTCTTTAAAGGCATTGGCCTGAAGATTTAGAGTTAACCACAGAATACACATGAGCCTGCAATGCATTTTTTGGCAGCCATGAAATGACATCATGCGTTGTAACACTTAAGAAGTATTACGTAGCCAGATATCTCCATCTCTCCAACCTGTAATTTCAGAGCTGAAGGTTAAAGTCTGATCATCGCTTTTTGGACAGGACATTTCAGGCATCTTTAAGTAATTTTCTATAAAGAGATACAACAGCTAAATGAGGAAAATTATTGAACTTGTGTTGAAATTATATATGGTTACAATATCAGTTTATAATATAAGATAATATCAGACAATTTGTGTCGATATGTGTATTCCATTAGTAAAAGACTGTTCTAGGGTGTTAAACACAATCCATGTAATTCTGGTCAGCATAGGCATGAATTTAACAATTTTTGATTTCAGTGGTTTATTTAAAACATTATTGTTCCATGTTGGTATGTACACAATGTAAAAAAAAAAAAATCAGCATTTGAACAACATGAATATAAAACACACATTGTCAGAATTTTTCATACAGGCTATAATGTAAAAAGCGTCCCAATTAATATTTGGTAACAACATCCTTAGCAAGATACACATCTCATGCCATCCACAAGCTCGTGCCATATTTATGGCTGGATATTTTACCACTTTTTTTGGATGGTTTAATTTGGCTGATTTTGTAGCATGGATTCAATAAACTCTTACCTATATCCTTTCAGAATCAGATTTATAATCTATTCAGAAACATGCTCCTGATGGAACACTTGGTTGTCTCCCAAGTCTCAAACTCACCCCAACTGTAAACACCAGTTAGACAAGACAATTTTGAGGGCGTATAGTAACAACCTGAGAATCACGAGCTCAAATTTATCATGGACTGGGAATCCCTGAAATACCAGTGTTAAGTTTATACCAGTTCCGGTACCATTTTTTCTCTCACGATACGATTTGTGCTGTGAGTATTGGCCGATACCAACTACCCAGAACTCAGGATTTAGCAAGCCCATGTGCATGTTTAAAGGTTTATTGTCACAGTTTGCAATGAATGTTCTGAAATCTTGGCAGGGAGAATGGTTGTAACTTTGAACAAACAGTTGACCACTGGATCAGTTATTTGAGGCAGGACAGATTGATGGCAGGCATAAGGAGGTAGATGAAGACAAGACCTGCTGGTCACAGACTGAATTGGATGATTGCAGACCTGAAGATGCAGACAATGACTTAAAGTGAAAGCAGAGTAGGTTGACTGGATGATGGCTGACTGTCTGGAAGTAGGCTTTGAGCTGACTTAATGCTTTTAGATCAAACTGGTGACAGGAAGAAACAATCCAGAACATGATCAGAGTCATGTTCTCAATTGTTCAGGAACACAGGAAGCAAGGCAGTGGCATAGTGGCAATGATGAGACATTCTGGCAGGGAGTAACTGAGAGAGGTTTAAATAGAGTGTATAAATAGGCAGAGTAACAGCTGGGATGAACAAAGGTAACTAAGGTGTAGCAAAGCAGTGAGAGGCAAGTAGTTAAACATCAACATGCCCTAAAGAATAACCAAGCAAGAAAAAAGACCTACTCCAAGATTGACACCTTCAAGCTAATAAAAAAATATTAGCTTCACACATGGACAAGCTAAATGCCTTCTACATTAAGCTTTAAGGTCAGATTAGTCAAATAGGAGACATTTAAAGGTGAGATTAGTGCACAAAACATGAAAGCGGTAACTTTATACTTCTGTCTGCTTTCTTGTTAAGGTGCATTGTGCTTTTCAACTTCAATTAAAATTATTAGCAAAATTGATGAAACCTCCAACCAGACTTATGCCACACATTTGTTACTAGGAAGAAGAAGCATGTGGAATGTTGCCATGGAACATTTATCTATAGGTTAAGGGTTGTATACACATATTTTAGCTAAATCTGAGAAGAATATATAATACACCACAAGAAGCCCTAAAATAAAATGAAATCAATGCTAATGATGGGTATACAAAAACTTTTGACTGGCACAGTATTTTAATAAATATATGTGTATTATAACTTTTAATTAATCTATTTGTTTTTATATTTAATGAGGATGATAGATTTGGAATTATGAACCATAGTTACACAGTGAACACCTGGTTAAAGAGGTAGGCTGTTGTGTAGAAGCTTGGGTTTAAATGCATAATGTATATTTTTGTACATAATATTGTTGTACATAATGATTGAAACAGGGTTGTAATTGTTGTGTATTTTCTGTTTACATTTTTTTAAGAGGCTGTAAAAAAGTACTAAATGATATAAAAGACATATCAATTGTTGCAAGCAGTTATATATTTGATACTTACGTTTTTCTTTTTATTAAGGACTAAATCTAGCCTTCTCTTTTTTGTATGAAAACTGTAACATGTTTTATATTGTTTGCTGTATCTTTCAGCCTCTTTTTAACCTGGCTGGCCAGGAACTCATAAATAAAATGTCAATGCTACATCCAGCAATGGCATAATTAGTTTTAGATATGTGACTTTAGCACTTTGTAAAATGGTTCAAATTTGTTAACCAGTCTATGTACTTTTCTCATACAAATTATTTAACTTTCCTGGTAAAAAAGATTACTCTATCATATTAATAAAACAGAATTTGATTTTTTTTTATTTAATCCAGTGATTTATTTTAAGTAAGAGATAAGGAAAGAATCAAGATCATGAACAAATACCCATAATAAACTAATAAAAAGAAATTGTTACAAAATCTTTTAAACTGATGTACAAATAGACATATTTTATTCACATTTACCAAAAATCAATATGAGTCATACTTTAACAGTGATATGGACTGGATTTTATTTAGTGGAATGCAAAAGGGGGTATATACAAATGCATGCCAAACTTTTCAGATTTGTATTTGTAAAAAAAATATGAAATGTATATGTTCCTTTCACTTTACATGAGTGTCCTATTGTATGTTGATCTGTCCCATAAAACCTAATGAAATTCATTAAATCTTTATTAAATGTAATGTGGTATAATATTGAGAAGTTGGAGGTTATAGAAGCTGTTACAAAATGCTCTAACTGGCTGTTGCTACATTTATTAAATGCCACATGAAAGGCTCATACTAGGCTTCTTTTTTCACACTTTTTTACTACGCATAATTTTTTTGTACACATGTACATGTGGACAACAGCTTTTCCAGTATAGCCACAGTCAAACAAGGTTTGCCTGAGAGTTGGAGTTTTAAGAAGTCTTTAATTCAGTTGCAAATCAGATTGTGGAGATCTGTTAGTATTTCTAGGAACTGAGGGGAACACAGAGAAAAAAGAAAAAGAAAAAAAAAACTGCCTCTCCCAGGGCCAGGGAGGAGATTATATCTTTTAGCCACTTATATGTTTCAATGGGAGTAAAACAAAGTTATGTTATAATGACCAACATCACAAGTCAAAGCATATATAAACTGTTGGATTCAGATTTCAAAATATTTAGAGCTGTGAAAACAATGCATAATGTCATATTTCAGAGGTCCATTAGGAAGAAAAACATAATACTGTAAAAAAGGTTTCATCTTTCACTTTGCTTCCTGTACCACTCCTTAGCACCTCTGCTTTTAGAGCGGATGATGTTTGATCTCAGCCTTGTGAGTCAAAGGATATGAAAGCATTCATGCCCCCTTACTGTGGCAGTAGCAAAACACACAAAAAGCAACTTTGTGTTTTGTTGATCTTATCCTTTAAAGTGTCTTATCTTCCCAGGATGCATTTCCTCTCCTTCCTCTGAGCTGGCACAGATGTGTTGAGGCTTTGGCTGAAAATTTTTGCTTTGGTCAACTTTTATTACCAATGGGGAGCTGCACACATGCGAGATAAAATGAATAGATGTGTACACCAATGCATAAAAAGTTATGTGGCAAAACTTTAAAATGAACCATGTGGGTAGCATATAATGTAGTGTGTGTGGGGGGGGTGCATTCACCAAGACAAGTACAGCTGGTGCAGCAGAAACAGGAGCTTGCCTAAAGTGGAAACGGCCTCCCAGTTGAAAGCATATCACAAAAAGAAATCTAAAGTGAAATGTGCTGACTGGGTTTAGGCCAGGTTTCCTGGAGAAAGAAAGCAAGTATCGCAGCCATGCTAAAATTCACAACCCCCTGTTGGAGAGGCAGCTACAGGCATAGGGAACGACATGAACTGTTGTGGTCAGCTGCCCCGGTCATCAGTTGAAAGCTTATTCAGGGTTGTTTCTCCATTCATTAGAAAGACACCAAATGGTCTTCAAAAAGAGTTGTTTGTTAACTTTGGTCAATGTTATACACAATCCTTTTAACGATATTATTTTCCCCTTTTAGATCATTTTTTTCTTAAATTCAATAAAACACAAAAATAACTCTGTAATACTCTGCCTCTTATTAGACTGACATGGTAAGTTCACTCCATCTTCGGTTAGAGCATCTTCAGAAAAGTGACAGGGGCCTGCTTAACAAAGCAGGTTTAACAAACAGACTCATATCCTCAACTCTGAATTAATCCAGCCTAAAGTTGGAAACCCATGAGTTTTTAGTTTCACTACAGCTGCTGTGAGTTAGTTTAATCAACTCTGAGTAGGTTGACGAGTCACCATGACGACAGGCAACAGGAAGTGCCAATTTTACCCCACTGAAACTACAGATTTTAATGCTGAAATGAAACAAAAATAAACTTTGAATTTCTTTGAAAGACAGAGCCACAGCACCACAGCTGCAAAGTAGAGGAAAATGGTAAGGAAAAGATTGCTGCTAGAGTTAATGCATGGGTTTCTCTGTTGTTTCAATTGTAGATTACTTAAAACTGATAATTTCTGGTCAGAATAACATTCCTAGTCAGAACCAGAGGTGGGTAGTAACTAGTTCAATTCATTCGTAAAATGAACTTCAGTAACTTTAATAAAAAGGTGCTTTTAAGAGTAGTTTTACACCATTGTACTTTTTACTTTTAATTAAGTAAAAATATGAAATAAAATATCCCTACTCTTACATTAGTAAAATGTCTGGCAGTAACTTAACTTAATGATAACAAGCTTGTTTTAAACAAATATTCATCTTTAGAGACACACCTTCTTATTTTTTGTACTCAATCTTTTCTTTTTCAATCTGCTGAGTCTGCTGTGTTACTTGGACGTTGAGTACAAATACAGTAAACTGCATACTGTAACTGAAAGGTATAGAGGACAATTTTTTTTTCCGAAAGGATCATCTAATTTAGGGTCCTAATTGTCAATCATTCTGGTGAGTTGTTTATATAAGGCCGTCCTATGTGCTAATGTCGTTAGCTATCTTTTTCTGCGCATGCACACTTTGCGGCTGTGGTGAGCTATGGTTTCAGACAGTCATTGAAGCTCACCTTTCTCACCATGGATCTTGTCATTCCAGTCATTCCAAAATAGTCGCTTCCCATACAGGAAGCTTTTTCAATTCATAATGTCAGAAGTAGCGTTGAGGGCAAGGCTTTTTAGAGAGGCTGAGTAATCTCTCTTTGTGAAATGGAAAACACAGAGTTTCCCTGGTTTCAGGTTATGAAAACTTAGTTGAAAATATATAGGGTTAATTTAGAACAGAGGTCACGGATTAGCGGACCAGGGTCCGGATCCAGACCCACCTGCTGGCTAAACTCAACCTGATTTAAAACATTTATAAATTAACAAATGTTGTCCAACTACCGTTACTTAATTCAGTTTGCGCTGCTTCCCCTGTTAACATGGTAAAGCCCTCCAAAGCATCCGGGACCAGGCTACATGTGAAACAAATTAGCCAATGAGCTGCTGTCAGTCTGGGTCGCTACTGCTAGCGACTTTTAGACACAGCAGGCAGACCTGTGGCAAGCCGGATGATGGGAAAGAAGGAGAAGAAGATGAGAAAAAAAGATCAGACAGAGTTAGGACTGCTGGAAGAAGCGCGGTGAACTGGTGAAAGAAAAGTGAAATGGTGTACTCAAAGATGACCCTGCACATTTTGAGTATGTTTGGCTCAACCTACTGCTTAAAGCAGGGAGGTTTAAGGGTGTGATTCCTCTGTAGTTGGAACACACCCTCTGGTACCCTTTTTTTAAATAGAGGGACCACCACCCCAGTCTGCCAATCCAGGGGAAGTTCAAGTTCCTTCTGACGGGGGACTCTGCCAGACGTTTCCCAGCAAACCCTCACAATACGTTTGGGCCTACCAGGTCTGACCGGCGTCCTCCCCCACCATCAGAGCCAACTCACCACCAGGTAGGGGTCTGTGGAGAGCTCTGCCCCTCTCTTCACCCAAGTGTCCAAGACATGCGGCCCCAGGTCAGATGAAACAACAACAAAGTCAATCTCGGCCTAGGGTGTCCTGGTGCCAAGAGCACATTTGGACACCCTTATGCTTGAACATGGTATTGGTTATAGACAATCCATGATGAGCACAGAAGTCCGACAACAGAACACAACTCGAGTTCAGGTCAGGTGGGCCATTCCTTCCAACCACGCCTCCCCAGGTCTCACTGTCTGTGCCGAAGTGAGGGTTGAAGTCCCCTAGAAGAAAAATGGAGTACCCCCCCCTAAGGACTCCAAAAAGAGTGGGTAATCTGAACTGCTGTTTGGCGCATAAGCACAAATAACAGTCAGAACCAGTCACCCCAAGAAGAATGTCCAGCCCCTCTCAAGGAGACTGGTTCCAGAGACTCTAGACCCATCTATCTCTAGCCGGAACCCCTCAACCTTGCACACTAACTCAGGCTCCTTCCCCATCAGAGAGATGACATTCCATGTCCCAAGAGCCAGCTTTTTCAGCCGAGGATCAGAACGCCAAGGTCCCCGCCCTCGACTGCCACCCATCACACATTGCACTGAGCCCTTTGGCCCCTCCTACAAGTAGTGAGCCCATTGGAAGGGGGACCCACGTTACCTCTTCGGGCTGTGCCCAGCTGGGCTCCATGAGTAAAAGCCCGGCCACCTGGAGCTCACCAGCGTGCCCCGCCTCCAGGCCTGGCTCCAGAGTGGGGCCCCAGTGACCCGCATCCGGGTGAGGGAACAGTAGGTCCATTTGTCTTACTCATCATAAGAGGTCTTTAGGCTGCTCTTTGTCTGGTCCCTCACCTAGGACCTGTCCGCCTTGGGTGACCCTACTAGGGGGCAAAAAGCCCCCAGACAGCATAGCTCCTAAGGTCATTGGGACACTCAAACCCCTCCACCACGATAAGGTGCCAGCCCAGGGAGGGGCATAATGTATGTACCCCTAATGTATAACATGGGTGCATAAACACATCTTTTTATTTCAATGTCAAATGCTGTTTAAAGTAACGGATTATAATTAAAAATGTCTCTGGACCTTTACTGGTTTTTGATTTTCTTTATTCGGACCCCGCTGATTTTTAATTGGTCTAGAGGGTCCATCAATGTGCCATTAGACTCACAAGATCAAGTAGCGACTCACATAACAGTATATACTGAAAATCCGGAGATCACACAATAGCAGAAAGAGTTAGAAATACAGCACAAGATAGCACTAACTTCTTTCACAACAGGTTTGCCATTTTTATGTTGAACTTTCCTAAATGGAAAATGTAATACGTTTATATCACAATACTTTGCCACCTTGTCTTACATCCTGTCTGACTCATGACATTCCAGTCCAATTGCAGCTTATGTCTGACTAAAATAGACCTATAATCTATTTTAGCTGGACCATCTGAGGCACAGTTGCTGAGAATTGTGAGTAGTCGGTGTGGTCTCATTCATTTTAATGTGTTGTATTTGTTATGAACATCATACACCCTGATTTTTTGTCATTTCTTTTGCCAAAATGGATTCAGTGTGTTTTAGCAGTGAGACTCTTTTTAACACTTAAATGTATAAAATTGCGGGTAAAATTGACTAGATATAATCCTTGAATCTCTCTCAGACTACAGGATAAATCTTAATATGCTAGATGTTGGATGTGGACAAAAACTGTGGGAGTTAAAGGATTCTAAGTTATCCAAAGATTTTAAAATTCGCCATGTGACAATTAATATTTCTCTCACATTTTCACTTCAGACTAAACAGATTTTTACCCATTAAAGGTTTGGATGATCATATATACCTTTCTTCTCACTTAACATATAGTTATTACCTTCATTTAATTGTCCATAGAAATTCCCAATAAAAGATAAAGCAGATAATAGTGGTAGCTAATTTGGCTAAATGTAAAAAGGTGAAGTACTGTATCTCAAAAACGTCATGTTTGTACTGTGTTGTGTTGTGCCTTAATCTATCAGAAACCAGTCAAATATATTTTTATTACAAGATTTAGAAGTTATATATATTATCCTTAAACAATCCCATATCTGTCATCAAAACAGTCAGGCAAAATAAAAGGAACAAGGTGTTTTCTGTGCTCTGTTCACTGAATTGCTTTATTCTGAACTTGCTTACATTAAAAGCAAACAACTTAGAGCACCAAAATGTATATTTTTTCCACAGAAAATGTGTAGGTTTAACAACATACCCCATGTAGCCAGTTTTAGCGATAAAGTGTTTTTGATTGTGTGTGTTGGCCGCTAAAACACAGAAATGTCAAAAGGACGTAGCAATTATGTTAGGGGGTTTGATTTATGGTTTAAATTTTGAACGCAGCTGGTCAAGCTTGAAACACACTATCATGCATGTGTAAAATGTGCACATACACCTCTGTGGACTAATGCGTAATTGTGCATGCGTTCTGGGCAGCCCTTTTCTAAATATGTCTCATGCAATCACACTCATGCTTTACTGTCGGCTGCTCTGGTGGTTAAGGTTTGGGCGGACACACACTATGTTCATGGGCCAACAATGGCTACGGTGTATGTGTGTGTGTGAGCATGTGGTTGGACTACCTCCTCATAGGCTCTCTACCACTCACAGATATAGATGATGTTATTATTTTAACATACTTAGCAGCTGTGTTTTTGGTGGCAAAACACAGTAGTCATTTTTCCACCACGAACATCTCTGATGGTTGAGGTGTATTTATATCTGGGGACTGTTTCACGCTACTTTCTCATGACAAGAAACCATTCTGGAAGCTTCTCAAAGTAAATTCTGGTTCTTCTTTGTGACACTCCATTTGCTCTAATTTAGGCTTTTGATATAAAGATCATTCCTTCTCTGCTTTTTTTTGATACAGCTTATATATTTGGATATACAGTATTTTTATTTTTCGCTACAAAATCCACCTTGATGTCAAGCCATGTTTTGGTATTCCACCTCACTTTAATAATGTTCCCAGGGTCTATGAGCAACCTTTAACTACTGGAATAAGGTGCTTTTCCACATGCTAAGACCCTTTCTTACACATTTAGACCCAGACCCTGACTTTCAACAAATACTTGTACATTTAAATTCAAAAATAGCCTTGAATCTTCTCTATTACAGGTTTACCTACATCCTTCATCTTGACTTGTCAATATTTACCCACTCTGCACTTTTCTTCAGATGTGTAAACCTGTGGGGTTTAGCTTTTGTAGGGCAAGGACCTCATCCTGAAGCCCGTTGGTTCGGTTACTCCTCATGAGACCCAACCAGGCTGACCAGGAATTGGTGACGCAAGGCCATTCCCCAGTGGACCCACCAACTGCAGGGGTAACCATGACAGACAATTGCAAAGAGGAGGATTCAGAGGCAGAGGCCTTCACTTCAGCAATCATGTGGAGAACGGCAGTGATACCTGCATGATTGGGAGAGATTATCCTCTGATGGTCCTCCATAATGAAATGTCCATAATAAACTATATTCAACCATAAGGATGTTAAGCAGTGCATTTGGAATCAGGACACCTATACAGTCAATGGTTGATGTCTGATAGAGCCCTCAGTCAACTCCCACCTCTGGCATTGCTATTTTGCGATTTCAGGAGAGGCTGGGCACATATAAGGGGTGTGAAAAACATTTTCTGCCTGTATTAACAATGTGCTTGCGTATACCTTTAGCTGTACTGTCTATGCTGCCTTTTATTGCAGTAAATGCCGAACTTAGTAAGTAATACCAGCAGTAAAGAATGGCATATTACTGAAGAAGGAATCTTATCAAGACCTGTTGGCTTATGGGGCTCCTGAAGCAGTTAACAGGTATAGTGAGACAAACCATACATCCGCTGGTGGTTGCAAAGACAAAAACGAGCCTGGAGCTTGCTGGGATCCTGGAAAAAGACCATTAGAATTTTTTAAAAGCAATTCTAATAAACATTCCACTGCATCTTGAAGCAGGAAGCCATGCTTTGCTAACACTGTTTACAACTACTGTTTTCTCCCGTGAGAAAATAATTGATCATTAGTAGCATTTGTAAAGCAACTGAAATAAAATCACTAACACTTTTTAAGATTATTTATTTTTAGTTTTCTCTACAGCCTTGTCAATAATATTGTTTTAGACAAACCTAACAGAGCCTTGTCAACAAATATATATGATGGGAATTATGCCAATTCTGTGTTCTGAGGGTACATTTCAGAAATCAAAAACATAATTGGTGGTGTAATTTTTTTTAATTAATTCTTAGTATTATTATTTTCAAACCACATTTGCTGTCACATTTTTAGTAGATGGAGAGAATGAGAAAGAAAGACAGAGAAAATAGTAAATAAAAAGACATTTTTTGCCTTAACTGCTCAGAACCATTTTCCAACTCTCTTTTTACCAACTTAGTTTGGTTTACCAAGTTTTTGGGGTTTTTTTTAGTCATGAATCAGAGGTATAACTTCCATTTTAAAATTAAACTTGTCATACATTATTCTCCTCATTCATCTAGTTCAAACCAGAAGGTTTCCTGTTCCTTTACACTGTTTATTACTTGTTGAGTGGCCTGTGGTGTTTGTCTCATTTTAAAATGCTGACACAAAGAAGGTCTCTGATTTGATTTCAACCATTTCACGTCACACTGCAACCCTTATTTTACTGCAAGTTAAAGGTATTTTGAGGAATATTAATTCTGGCTGCACTGGTGCTTCTTACCACCCACACAACAAACACACTCAAACTCACTTACCGGTCCCAAACTGAAATTATGGGTTTGACATCCCTCTCCTCCTGTTTTGTTGGTAACCCACATGGAGGTGTTCAGTGCCAACAAAGTGTGGAATAGGGTCACTCGTTCCCACAGTGCCACAAGATTCATATTCTTGCTTCTTGCACTCAGATCCTTGGCTATTGGTACCTCCTAAAGAACAAAATTTTCCACTCAGACCAAGAATAGTTTTTTGACTATTTGGTTGCTGTAGACCAAATACAAATAAACTTGATTTAGTTGCAAAATTATATGCATTTTTCTTTTCTTTTTCTTTCCTTTTCTGTTTTTTTTTTTTTTTTTTTTTCAAAATGAATAAAGAATTTTTTTGGTTTTTATTTGAGTCTATGTAAAAAAAAGGTTATCAATTAGTGGGAAAACATTATTTTATCTTCTTTGCTTACAAATGTTTGATGCATAGCCAAAATATTATTTACCGGTATGTATGAAGGAAGGTCAATACATAACAGACATTTATATTTTAAATTAAACTGTCTTGCAGAATATTTTCAGCTCTATTTACAAATCATAATGATTTTTAGTTAAACACTTCAACTTAAATTTCTTAAAAAGTTGTATTCTATGAAAAACCTACAACAATAAGTATCTTTCTCACACAGGAAAATGCAAGAATGACACTAAACACAATTTGACTTTTAACAGATATGACAAAAGAAAATAATTACAAATGCTAAATTTCCCATAAAAATTTTCAACACAAGATTCAGTCAGTGACACTGTTGTGTTTCTATCTCTTTAAAAACTGCTTGGATCTTTTAACAATCTGTTATGAATCCAACTCAAGGATTTTGTTGTTGATTCCAATTAGCATGTGTTCAAACAACAGTTTTATCAATGAGCAAACAGCACACAATATAAGGAAACAAGTGCTTTAGCAATAAAATTATTAAAACGAATGTCTCATAACAAGGCTTATTGGTTTGGTTAGTGCTAGATAGTGCAGCAGATCTGTGCTTAGATTATAGTGAAGAACAAGACAATTCTTGGAGGGAATGAGTTAGATTCTTTTTAATATAACATACAGGGGGGACATTTCAGATTC